>NC_057795.1:129127457-129319437 GCF_018294505.1 Triticum aestivum | reverse complement strand
CTGAGCGACACCACATAAAGGGCTTTAAAAGAAATGCCACAGTCGGGCATCTGAGCGACACCACATAAAGGGCTTTAAAAGAAATGCCACAGTCGGGCGTCTGAGTGACACCACACAAAGGGCTTTAAAATAAACAATCATAGTGAATATCCCAGAGGTAGAACCATCCCAGAGATACTCGATAATAACAATAATATCACGGGTTAGTCAACAATAATAATAATCATAATTATCACAAGTCACAGGTAGTAGTTCTAGTTCTGGTTAACAGTTTCACCTCCGAAGACCGACACTAAGACCGACACTTGACCCATCCCAGACTGTAATCCTTAACCATGGACACGGCTATTCGAATAGGTTTAATCTCTGCAGAGGGTGTACTCTTTACCCATGAGTAACGGATTTCTTTAGTCCATCGGGACTAATTCCGTCTACGGTCTTTTTGTTGAAAACACATCTAACTTGCACACACCAGCTTATCTCACACGTGTCTGGAATCACCCACGACACCTGTTAAGCAAACTCTAAGTGGGGAGGCTACAACCTCGCATAGCATGGGATCAAATTTTATATCGCGCGCTCTAAGGGGTGGCCTCCCCTCTCGGTCCCAACCGAAAACACCCATGCCCCCGGACCAGGTGGCCTGCCTACCAGCTACAACCGGTATCTTCCACCATGGCCTCTCTATACAGTGTGTGCTAGAAAGAGGTTGACAACTTACTGAACCGTACTCTACTTGCTGTAGAGACGAGTGGTAGTACGAAACAAGTATGGGGGTTACTGGCACAAGACTCGATCTACGGTCGACTCAGGAGGTTTAAGTATTCCCTGCATGATTAGCATGACGAATATATTTCAACCAACAGAGTCACCGCTCATATCACCTTGCCATGCCATACCAGACATAACCGTCCCGACGGAGACCGGCGACAAACTCATGCCTACCCATGGCAGAGGTTTTCCCGGGTTCCTGCCGGTATGCATGCAAGGCACATGAGGGTGATTATCATCACAAGTGTGTCCATTTCCAACAGCATGGAAATCAATAACATGCACCCATGCATATGATCATATCACATGAAATAACAAGTTTCTCCAAAGTGAGGTGATGTTATGAACGTGTCATCGAACACACAAAAATATTATGCCGGGGTTCAGAATGCTTGCCTTCAATGTGTGGAAAGGCAGGGTGCACTCCAAAACTTGAAACATTTCTCCTCTCTTCAAAAATCTGGGGTCGATTACGCCTTCACTTAAACACGTGGACGGCGCGGTGAGACACTGACAGTGGGTCCCGGGGGCCCACTAGTCAGTTTTGCCTATTTCTTTTTCCCCCTTCTTTCTCTGTCCCGAGTGGAGGCGGAGCTCCGGCGATCGTCGCCAGCGACTGGTGGCTCCTCGCGGGGCCCCGAGGGCGGGGATGGATCCGCCACTCCAGGGAGGTCCTCCCGGTGGTCGCCAGGCCGGTGGGGACGGAGGGAGTTGCCGGCGGCGAGCTTCGCGGCGGAGGAGGCTTCGGTGGCAGAGTAGTTTTGGGGCGAATGTGGTTCCCGATCAAAATCGAGTAGGGGGTTGGGTTCCTGGAAGGAAGGAGGTGTTCTTGGTGAAGAGAAATGCGAGGGAGAGGCCCTGGTGGCGCTGGAAGAGCTGGGGCCATGGCGGCGATCGCTGCCGCCGGAGGTGGGGAAGATGACCTCCCCGGGTCGATTGGCTGCCCCAAGGGGTCCTAGGGGATGGCTTAAGAGTCGCCTGCGTGCTCGGAAGGTTTCGGGGCGTCCTTAAATAGGCGAGGCAAGGCGGTTCCGCGGCGGCCGTGGATAAGCTCTCCGGCGAACCGCCTCTCTGTAGCTAGGGCGATGTGGCCGCGACGAGGGCTAGCAGACACGCTTAAGGATGAGCTCGCACTGCTCCAGGGGCCAGGTGGCGAGCGGGAGAGGCTTGGGCGGCGCTGCCCGTGGCAGAGGCGCACTGCCGACGCAGGCGTGCCGCCAAAAGTGCTCTGGCGGTGGCGCTGTAGGGCGCCAGGGCGGGCTGTCGTGTTGTGGCGAGGCGGGGAGTGCGTGGCGAGGTCCTGCCGTGTGGGCCAAGACAGGGGCGCGACGCGGCGGCTCGTGTGCGCGGCTGCAATTTGCGCGCTCTGGGCGCGCCCAGCGCACGCCCACCAGATGCTCGACGAAATGCAATGGCATGCTAGGTGGCTCGGTTGGAGCTGGGGGTTAGCAGGTCTAGGTTTGGGCTTGCAAGGGGATCAGTGGACAAGCTGGTTTGGTCAGGGGATCAGGTTCACAGTGCAAACCAAAAATTCATGCCAAAACAGATCATGCCCATAAGGTGTTTGACAAAATGCCAAGGGCACTTAGGCAAGTCTTGGAGTGGTCAAAAACTCCAGATCAGTGTCTCCTTAGATGCAAGAGAGAGTGGTAGGGTTAGTTTGGCAAAAGGAGAAACTTGTTTGTGCAAGTCTTGCAAAACTACAATTCTGGACAGGAAATAAATGACATTATTTCATGAACCAAAATTAATCCAATGGGTGCATGCTCCTAGATTTAGGGGTTTGGTAGGGCTGTCTACAAGTAGGAGAAAACACAAGATCTTTGGAGCAAAATTAAATAGGGTTGCAGTAGAAATCACAAGGCTGGACCAGAATGAAAAAGAGGATGATTCACTCAATTTTTTCAAAGAACATAAATAGGTTTTTTTACAAAGTGGAATAATATGCTCCTACTGACCTCCCCTAATTTTGGTAGAAGTTTTAAATAAATATTTAAGTAGGTTGTAGTGTAAAATTGCCCACTGGACCAGATTTGAAAACTTGGTGTAGAACTCAAAATATCCAATGAATGAAATATATTATTGCACAAAAGTGATTTAGAGACATCACATGATATCTCCAAACTTTGGTGAAATTTTTAGTATAATATATCAAATGGTTGCAGTTCAAAAAGAGCTCCAAAACTTAAAGAAAGTCATTTTAAGGAATAAAGCTCAGAGTGAAATAATTTAATAAATAAATCTCCTGTTTGAAAGATGTTTTTAAATGAGAGGGAAAATAAGTCCAATATATTTTGGAAGGATCCACTTGGGAAAAATTTCTTAATATTAAAAGAAAAGTTTTGAAATCAACAGAGATATAATTGCATGCAAAAATTTTAAACTCTTGGCAAAATTTTAATAACTAAAACCTGGTTAAATTTTTGGGGTGTTACAATACTACCCCCCTTAAGAAAAATCTCGTCCTCGAGATTTGCTAAGAGCCGTTGTGAAAAACAAAAGTTCCATATGCGTTCGAGCGGTTGTGAGACTGCTGCCGTGGTGCTGCGTGAATAAAAATAATAATAATCCATGTAGTGAGGGGATAAATGATGCAGCAATTCAGTAAAAAGAAAACTCATACTAGGATCTTTCGCGGTTACATAAGTTAATCACGAAGAAAAATTACTCATACCAGTAGAAACTAAATACTCGACTCGCCGCACAAATTTGGGGTACCATGCATAAGATACACGCAAATATAAATGCTGCAAAAACAAATACAGTAGTGACGTCTAAAATGAAAATGGTAACTGGGTGGGGTACTGATAAAATGTCTCTGGTAAAGGGATACACTCCTCTTCTATCGGAGGAAGTGGATTGACCAGTCGATGTATGCGTCTCTCCGGGTCGGGCCTCAGTGGTCTGCCGATGGAAATCTGAGGATTCAGATCAGTGAGATCCTGGAGATAATCCATCACTCGTTGGTTCAAATGCTCTTGAGCGATGATGTACTGGATAAGGTTGGCCAGAACTGGGTCTCTCTCAATACGCCCACCGGGAAAAGACGTTACTTCTCCGGGTGCTGCACGGCTCGGAAAGTAATAATATCCTCGTTCGCGGGCATAGGGTACTGCGGATCGAAGATGAGCAATCGCTTCTTTCGCAGCAGCTTCTATGGCCAAGTGTGGGGTTGGCATAGATTTCCCCATGAAGGAAACTTCTGTTGGATCTTGATTGGAGTCTACGGGAGGGATGTGCACTGCTGCCCAATATTCCGAGGTGGATGGGGTGATTCTAGATTTGAACAGCTCATACTGGGGTGGCTGGGTAGAACCCATGGTACTGCGGGTAAAGTCCCACAATATTTTGACAAAGCTACCTGGGGTTGCATCTGGGGTTCTCAGATGAATGCTGGGGCTCGGCATGACAGGAAAAAGTTGTGAGTGTGGTGCACAAGGTGAGGGTTGCTGGGTAAGGTCACAAGGTGGCCTTTATATAGCAATGGAGCCGGATTCGTTTTACCGTGGTGAAAGGTAATAAATTTGCCAGCTTAGCTCCAAAGGTCAGGTCAGTGTCAGAGATACACATATCTCATAAAGAGACGTGTTACTGTGGTTGTCGTCAGGTTGGTTTTGGTAGTTGTGCCCGGAAAAATATGCAACTACGCGCTGACCAAAAATGCAAGGCCACTATTAAAACAGAGGCACAACGACAGGCTGCGTTAAATATACACGGTCTCATGATTACAAAGTGAGGATACACTGAGACTCGGTACTACTCGTACGGCTTAGTCTACCTCGTTTATGTCTAAACGGGCGTGCCTGGTGGATGTCGAGGCTTCTCCACATGTCTCACTGCCGGGATTAGTCGGAGATGGCGGAGGAACTGCAGGGTCGGGGTAGTGATGATGACCATCGCGGGGATTGTTGGCCACAACCCCGTTGGAGTGTGCTCCCAAAAGGCGACGAAGCACTTCTGGGGTCATCAAAGCATCTCGGCTGATGGCTGGAGCTGATCTCGGGGTCTCGATCGGTTGTCCGAACAACACGACTGGGTTGTCGGCGTCGGGCTCGTCTTCTCTTCTAGCTGGGGTTCGACGAACTAGCTCTCCACGAGCTGCGATCAGATCAATGGTGATCTGGTCGAACAATGCCTCTAGTGCACTTACATAGCGCACTAGGTGCAACAATGCGGGGTCCGTCTCGTGATCTCCGTTGGCAACTTGGGGTGGTCTACCATACCCTTCACGTCTGGGGTAGTAGTGGAACGAGCGACAGTTAACTCTGGGCGACAAGTGCCTGAGATGAACTATAGCCTCTCGAGCCGCTAGTTGTATGGCTTGTGGCTCGAAGGAAGTTGTTCTTCCGGTGAATCTGTAGGGGCGCTCGGGTGACAGTCCCCTACCGTAGATGTGCACAGTGGCCCAAAATTGACGGTCTTCACCGCTCATGGGTCCTTGGTACACAACAAATTCTGGTGGCTCTTCTAACGCATAGGCACGACGGGTGAGGTTTGCGAGTATGGTCACAAAACCTCCAAGGTTGGTTGCTGTGGTTTCATTGTGCACGACAGGGCCAGGCATTGTAGCTTGGTTTGGGGGTAGAGGCTGTGTTGTGCTGTGTTGGGGCTAGCGTGCCCCTTTTTATAGGAAAAAGGGGACAGAGTCTTCCTTCGCACGCTTGCGAGAAAGGACTATTTAGGGGCCGGTCACTGGCGCATGAGCGACAGGTTAGGTTGATAGGTTGGGCACCGACTGCCAAAAGGTGTTGGGTCACTGTGTGGCTATCTTGCACGAGAAGCTTGGCTGGGGTTTGGTTATGGTTTGGTGGGTTGGTTTGCCTAAATTTATTGACCTGGCTAAGATAGGATTAGCCAATGGTCAGCCTGGCTCTGATACCAAGTCTGTCACGACCGGTTTTCCGGGTAAATTTCCAGAAAAGACCGTCGTGCTCATCAGCCCCAGGATTACTGTTAGCTGATGAGGCTCCAACTTGATACAGAAATTCCAAGCAGAAAACAAAATATGTAGTACAAGGCCATTCTGGCCTGTGAGTACAACAAATGGTTTCTAGTGGTTGATGGCGGAAGCGGGTTGTGAAACATCAGTGTCTATGGGACTCCATTTCCCACGGGAACAGCTGACCAGGTTAACTCCTATCTTCGTGAGGCTGCTATCTCCATTACTTAGGTTCCGGGGCTGTCATCGCGTCGCTCCTCTTCGTGCAAGAAAATCTGGCCAAGACAATAGCCAGGGACAAGCCAGTGAGTACTTTGAATGTACTCGCAAACATTATGAACACAGGTATAACATAACAATGATGTGCTGAAAATATTTTATGCTCATGACGTCAGTCACAAAAGATAAATAAATCTCTGATGCGTGCAAGCAAGTTATTTATAAAATTGCAATAACATAGTAGTATTAAAATTTATGAAATAAATAACAAGCAAAGCCACAGTCGGGTGTCTTAGCGACACCACATAAAGGGCTTTAAAAGAAATGCCACAGTCGGGCATCTGAGAGACACCACATAAAGGGCTTTAAAAGAAATGCCACAGTCGGGCGTTTGAGCGACACCACATAAAGGGCTTTAAAAGAAATGCCACAGTCGGGCGTCTTAGCGACACCACATAAAGGGCTTTAAAAGAAATGCCACAGTCGGGCGTCTGAGCGACACCACATAAAGGGCTTTAAAAGAAATGCCACAGTCGGGCGTCTGAGCGACACCACATAAAGGGCTTTAAAAGAAATGCCACAGTCGGGCATCTGAGCGACACCACATAAAGGGCTTTAAAAGAAATGCCACAGTCGGGCGTCTGAGCGACACCACATAAAGGGCTTTAAAAGAAATGCCACAGTCGGGCGTCTGAGCGACACCACACAAAGGGCTTTAAAATAAACAATCATAGTGAATGTCCCGGAGGTAGAACCATCCCAGAGATACTCGATAATAACAATAATATCACGGGTTAGTCAACAATAATAATAATCATAATTATCACAAGTCACAGGTAGTAGTTCCAGTTCTGGTTAACAGTTTCACCTCCGAAGACCGACACTAAGACCGACACTTGACCCATCCCAGACTGTAATCCTTAACCATGGACACGGCTATTCGAATAGGTTTAATCTCTGTAGAGGGTGTACTCTTTACCCACGAGTAACGGATTTCTTTAGTCCATCGGGACTAATTCCGTCTACGGTCTTTTTGTTGAAAACACATCTAACTTGCACACACCAGCTTATCTCACACGTGTCTGGAATCACCCACGACACCTGTTAAGCAAACTCTAAGTGGGGAGGCTACAACCTCGCGTAGCATGGGATCAAATTTTATATCACGCGCTCTAAGGGGTGGCCTCCCCTCTCGGTCCCAACCGGAAACACCCATGCCCCCGGACCAGGTGGCCTACCTACCAGCTACAACCGGTATCTTCCATCATGGCCTCTCTGTACGGTGTGTGCTAGAAAGAGGTTGACAAGTGACTGAACCGTACTCTACTTGCTGTAGAGACGAGTGGTAGTACGAAACAAGTATGGGGGTTACTGGCACAAGACTCGATCTACGGTCGACTCAGGAGGTTTAAGTATTCCCTGCATGATTAGCATGACGAATATATTTCAACCAACAGAGTCACCGCTCATATCACCTTGCCATGCCATACCAGACATAACCGTCCCGACGGAGACCGGCGGCAAACTCATGCCTACCCAAGGCAGAGGTTTTCCCGGGTTCCTGCCGGTATGCATGCAAGGCACATGAGGGTGATTATCATCACAAGTGTGTCCATTTCCAACAGCATGGAAATCAATAACATGCACCCATGCATATGATCATATCACATGAAATAACAAGTTTCTCCAAAGTGAGGTGATGTTATGAACGTGTCATCGAACACACAAAAATATTATGCCGGGGTTCAGAATGCTTGCCTTCAATGTGTGGAAAGGCAGGGTGCACTCCAAAACTTGAAACATTTCTCCTCTCTTCAAAAATCTGGGGTGGATTACGCCTTCACTTAAACACGTGGACGGCGCGGTGAGACACTGACAGTGGGTCCCGGGGGCCCACTAGTCAGGTTTGCCTATTTCTTTTTCCCCCTTCTTTCTCTGTCCCGAGCGGAGGCGGAGCTCCGGCGATCGTCGCCGGCGACTGGTGGCTCCTCGCGGGGCCCCGAGGGCGGGGATGGATCCGCCACTCCAGGGCGGTCCTCCCGGTGGTCGCCAGGCCGGTGGGGACGGAGGGAGTTGCCGGCGGCGAGCTTCGCGGCGTAGGAGGCTTCGGTGGCAGAGTGGTTTTGCGGCGAATGTGGTTCCCGATCAAAATCAAGTAGGGGGTTGGGTTCCTGGAAGGAAGGAGGTGTTCTTGGTGAAGAGAAATGGGAGGGAGAGGCCCTGGTGGCGCTGGAAGAGCTGGGGCCATGGCGGCGGTCGCTGCTGCCGGAGGTGGGGAAGATGACCTCCCCGGGTCGATTGGCTGCCCCAAGGGGTCCTAGGGGATGGCTTAAGAGTCGCCTGCGTGCTCGGAAGGTGTCGAGGCGTCCTTAAATAGGCGAGGCAAGGCGGTTCCGCGGCGGCCGTGGATAAGCTCTCCGGCGAACCGCCTCTCTGTAGCTAGGGCGACGTGGCCACGACGAGGGCTAGCAGACACGATGGCGGATGAGCTCGCACTGCTCCAGGGGCCAAGTGTCGAGCGGGAGAGGCTTGGGCGGCGCTGCCCGTGGCAGAGGCGCACTGCCGACGTCGGCGTGCCGCCAAAAGTGCTCTGGCGGTGGCGCTGTAGGGCGCCAGGGCGGGCTGTCGTATTGTGGCGAGGCGGGGAGTGCGTGGCGAGGTCCTGCCGTGTGGGCCAAGACAGGGGCGCGACGCGGCGGCTCGTGTGCGCGGCTGCAATTTGCGCGCTCTGGGCGCGCCCAGCGCACGCCCACCAGATGCTCGGCGAAATGCAATGGCATGCTAGGTGGCTCGGTTGGAGCTGGGGGTTAGCAGGTCTAGGTTTGGGCTTGCAAGGGGATCAGTGGACAAGCTGGTTTGGTCAGGGGATCAGGTTCACAGTGCAAACCAAAAATTCATGCCAAAACAGATCATGCCCATAAGGTGTTTGACAAAATGCCAAGGGCACTTAGGCAAGTCTTGGAGTGGTCAAAAACTCCAGATCAGTGTCTCCTTAGATGCAAGAGACAGTGGTAGGGTTAGTTTGGCAAAAGGAGAAACTTGTTTGTGCAAGTCTTGCAAAACTACAATTCTGGACAGGAAATAAATGACATTATTTCATGAACCAAAATTAATCCAATGGGTGCATGCTCCTATATTTAGGGGTTTGGTAGGGCTGTCTACAAGTAGGAGAAAACACAAGATCTTTGGAGCAAAATTAAATAGGGTTGCAGTAGAAATCACAAGGCTGGACCAGAATGAAAAAGAGGATGATTCACTCAATTTTTTCAAAGAACATAAATAGGTTTTTGCACAAAGTGGAATAATATGCTCCTACTGACCTCCCCTAATTTTGGTAGAAGTTTTAAATAAATATTTAAGTAGGTTGTAGTGTAAAATTGCCCACTGGACCAGATTTGAAAACTTGGTGTAGAACTCAAAATATCCAATGAATGAAATATATTATTGCACAAAAGTGATTTAGAGACATCACATGATATCTCCAAACTTTGGTGAAATTTTTAGTATAATATATCAAATGGTTGCAGTTCAAAAAGAGCTCCAAAACTTAAAGAAAGTCATTTTAAGGAATAAAGCTCAGAGTGAAATAATTTAATAAATAAATCTCCTGTTTGAAAGATGTTTTTAAATGAGAAGGAAAATAAGTCCAATATATTTTGGAAGGATCCACTTGGGAAAAATTTCTTAATATTAAAAGAAAAGTTTTGAAATCAACAGAGATATAATTGCATGCAAAAATTTTAAACTCTTGGCAAAATTTTAATAACTAAAACCTGGTTAAATTTTTGGGGTGTTACACCTCATCAAAGTATATATATTCCAACCCCGGATGCTTGCACCAGTCTATAGATGGATCGCAGGAGCTTGCACACTTTGTCAGCACCTTTAGGATCTACAAAACCTTCTGGTTGCATCATATACAACTCTTCTTTAAGAAATCCATTAAGGAATGCAGTTTTGATGTCCATTTGCCAGATTTCATGATCATAAAATGCGGCAATTGCTAACATGATTCAGACGGACTTAAGCATCACTATTCTGGAAGTCATGTTACTAGAACATGATGAACCTACAAACTATGAGGAAGCGATGATGAGCCCAGATTCCGTGAAATGGCTTGAGGCCATGAAATCTGAGATGGGATCCATGTATGAGAACAAAGTGTGGACTTTGGTGGACTTGCGCGATGATCGGCAAGCCATAGAAAATAAATGGATCTTCAAGAGGAAGACGGGTGTTGATAGTAGTGTTACTATCTACAAAGATCGACTTGTCGGAAAAAGGTTTTTGACAAAGTTCAAGGTGTTGACTACAATGAGATTTTCTCAACTGTAGCGATGCTTAAAACCATCTGAACCAAGTTAGCAGTTGCCATATTTTATGAAATCTAGCAAATGGATGTCAAAACTGCATTCCTTAAATGGATATTTTTTTAAAGAAGAGTTGTATATGATGTAACCAGAAGGTTTTGTCAATCCTAAAGGTACTAACAAGGTGTGCAAGCTCCATTGATCCATGTATGGACTGGTGCAAGCATCTTGGAGTTGGAATACACGCTTTGATGAGTTGATCAAAGCATATAGTTTTATATAGACTTGCGGAGAAGCCTGTATTTACAAGATAGTGAGTGGGAGCACTACAACCTTTCTGATTAGTATATGCGAATGACATATTGTTGATCAGAAATGATGTAGAATTTTCTGGAAAGCATAAAGAAGAGTTTGAAAGGTCTTTTTCAAAGAAAGACCTCGGTGAAGTTGCTGATATATTGGCATCAAGATCTATAGAGATAGATCAAGACATTTGATAAGATTTTTCAATGAATACATAACTTGACAAGTTTTTTGGAAGAGTTCAAAATGGACCAGTCAAAGAAGAAGTTCTTGCCTATATTACAAGGTGTAAAGTTGAGTAAGACTCAAATCCCAACCACGGCAGAAGATAGAAAGAGAAAGAAAGTCATTCCCTATGCCACAATCATAGGTTCTATAAAGTATGTCATGCTTTGTACCAGACCTATTGTGCACCTTGCCATGAATTTGGCAAGGGGGTACAATAGTGATCTAAGAGTAGATCACTGGACATCGGTCAAAATTATCCTTAGTGAGGACAAAGGAAATATTTCTCGATTATGGAGGTGATAAAGTGTTTGTCGTAAAGAGTTACGTTGATGCAAACTTTTACACCAGTCCAGATGACTCTAAGTCTCAATCTGGATACATATTGAAAGTGGGAGCAATTAGCTCGAGTAGCTCCATGTAGAGCATTGTAGACATAGAATATTTGCAAAATACATACGACTCTGAATGTGACAGACCCGTTGACTAAACTTCTCTCATGAGCAAAACATGATCACACCTTAGTACTCTTTGGGTGTTAATCACATAGAGATGTGAACTAGATTATTGACTCTAGTAAACCCTTTGGGTGTTGGTCACATGGCGATGTGAACTATGGGTGTTAATCACATACAGATGTGAACTATTGGTGTTAAATCACATGGCGATGTGAACTAGATTATTGACTCTAGTGCAAGTGGGAGACTGAAGGAAATATGCCCTAGAGGCAATAACAAAGTTATTATTTATTTCCTTATTTCTTGATAAATGTTTATTATTCATGCTAAAATTGTATTAACCGGAAACTTAGTACATGTGTGAATACATAGACAAAACATATTGTCCCTAGTTTGCCTCTACTTGATTAGCTCGTTTATCAAAGATGGTTATGTTTCCTAACCATAAACATGTGTTGTCATTTGATGAATGGGATCACATCATTAGGAGAATGATGTGATGGACATGACCCATCCATTAGCTTAGCATTATGATCGTGTTAGTTTCATTGCTACTGCTTTCTTCATGACTTATACAAGTTCCTCAGACTATGAGATTATGCAACTCCCGAATACCGAAAGAACACTTTGTGTGCTACCAAACGTCACAACGTAAAAGGGTGATTATAAAGGTGCTCTACAGGTGTCTCCGAAGGTGTTGGGCTGGCATAGATCGAGATTAGGATTTGTCACTCCGTGTTTCGGAGAGGTATCTCTGGGCCCTCTCGGTAATACTCAACACTATAAGCCTTGCAAGCATTGTGACTAATGAGTTAGTTGTGGGATGAAGTATTACGGAACGAGTAAAGAGACTTGCCAGTAACGAGATTGAACTAGGTATGATGATATCGACGATCGAATCTCGGGCAAGTAACATACCGATGACAAAGGGAACAACCTATGTTGTTATGCGATTTGACTGATAAAGATCTTCATATAATATGTAGGAGACAATATGAGCATCCAGGTTCCGCTATTGGTTATTGACCGGAGATGTGTCTCGGTCATGTCTACATATTTCTTGAACCAGTAGGGTCCGCACGCTTAACGTCTGATGACGATTATGAGTTATGTCATTTGTTGTACCGAAGTTTTTTCGGAGTCCCAGATGCGATCACGGAGATGAAGAGGAGTCTCAAAATGGTCGAGAGGTAAAGATTCATATATTGGAAGGTTGCATTTGGACATCGAAACGGTTCCGAATGATTCGGGCATTTTTTCGGAGTACCGGGAGGTTACCGGAACCCCCCGGGAGAAGAATTGGGCCTAGTGGGCCTTATTGGAGGAGAGGAGAAAGGGCCACATGAGAGGGGCGCCCCTCCCCTTGCCCAAACCGAATTGGACTTGGGGAGGGGGCCGGCCCCCCTCTTTCCTTCCCCCTCTCTCTCCCTCACCTTTCCCTCCGATGGAAGAAAGGAAAAGGGGGGCCGAATCCTACTTGGACTAGGAGTCCAAGTAGGACTCCCCCCTGGCGCGCCCAAACCTGGCCGGCCTCCTCTCTTCCTCCCTCCTTTATATACGTGTCCAGGGGACACCCCAATAGCACAACAGACAACACAAGTTGACATTGTTTAGCCGTGTGCGGTGCCCCCCTCCACAGTTACACACCTCGGTCATATCGTCGTAGTGCTTAGGCGAAGCTCTGCACCGGTAACTTCATCATCACCATCACCATGCCGTCATGCTGACGAAATTCTCCCTCGGCCTCAACTGGATCAAGAATACGAGGGACGTCCCCGAGCTGAAAGTGTGCTGAATGCGGAGGTGCCGTAAGTT
The DNA here is from genome assembly GCF_018294505.1 of Triticum aestivum. Taxonomy (NCBI): domain Eukaryota; kingdom Viridiplantae; phylum Streptophyta; class Magnoliopsida; order Poales; family Poaceae; genus Triticum; species Triticum aestivum. The sequence continues at coordinate 129,306,397 of NC_057795.1, read as the reverse complement.
TGGTGCTTTGGATCGGTTGGATCGCGAAGACGTTCGACTACATCAACCGCGTTAACTAAACGCTTCCACTTTCGGTTCCACTTTCGGTCTACGGGGGTACGTGGACACACTCTCCCCTCTCATTGCTATGCATCACATAGATAGATCTTGCATGTTCGTTTGGAATTTTTTTAAAATTACCGCGTTCCCCAACAGCAGGAGCCGAGCCGGCTTGGCATAGCCAGTGATGCATCGAGGCGGCCGGGTCGGCTTGGCACAGCCGACCAGGCGCTAAAACGGGCAGGCAGGGCGGGTCGCGGCTGGGCGTCCGAGTGGCGAACTAGGCGGATAGACCAGTCGGACGTTATCTTATTTTTCTCTTCTGCCGGCTTCTGGCAGCCGAATGGAAACTTCTTCCACTTCGGTCGGCTTCTGGCAGCCGGAGGGACATTTTTTCCTCTGCGGCCGGCTTCTGGCAGCCGGACGGACATTTTTTTCTTTTCGGCCGGCTGCTGGCGGCCAGACGGAATTTTTTTCTCTTTGGCCGGCTGCTGGCAGCCGGACGGATTTTTTTTACAAGTCGGCCCTTTCTTTTTTTCTGTTTCTTTCGTCTACTACCCGAACTGGTGAGCAGCAGGAGCCGTCTCGGGCGCAACCGGAGGGCAGCGGGGCAGTGGGGACAGCCACCCGGAGATGGCGCAGGAGGCAGAGAAGCCGGGTGCATGGAGGAGGCGGAGGCCTGGTTGCACGGAGGCAGAGCAGGGGAGGTAGAGCCGGCCACGTGGGCAAGCGGCGCGGACGGCAACCCAGAGCCGGCGCAGGAGGTGGAGAAGCCGGGTGCGCCGAGGAGGCAGAGGCCGGGTTACGCGGAGGAGGAGCAGGGGAGGACTTGGTGTGGAGTTCCCGGCATCAGGAAGCCGGATGGCACGTGTGCTGGGGCAAAGGAGCCGGCCTTGGCCGGAGGGCACGCCTGTGGTCGAGGCGAAGCAATCGGATGGCGGCGGGTGTGATGCACAGCCAGGCTGGCGTGGAGGAGGAGGAGGCCGCAGGGGGTGGCCTCGGGTCTGGAGCAGCTCGCGGAGGAGGAGCCAAGGCGTGGGGAGCGGCTGGGCGGAGCCGATGCGCAGCATGGGGGTGCGGGGCTGGCCAGTCCACCCACTGGGCGTCCCCATCGGAGAGGAGCACCGAGGGGTTGGAGGCGGGGCCAGGCGGCGATGGGGTTCCGCGCCAGCGCGGGGAGCGCGACAGGGAAACGCTGTGGGGATTGGGGAAGATGGATGGAGCTGGGCTCTTCAGCGAGCGGAGGCCATGGAGGCTCTCGCGACACGAGGAAGGGGAGGCCAGGGGATCGAGGCCATGCCTCTGCCTCTCGTGCGTGGCAGTGGGTGAACAGAGCGAGGAGGCTTGGGCAGAGCACAGCGGGCCGAGGCAGCGGCGCCAAGAGGAAGCCCGGCGTGGCTACAGTGATGGCCACCGCGGCCGAGGGGTTCGAGCGCAGCGCTCCTCAAGTACGAGCGCAGCGGACTGGAGGCTGGCGACAGTGTTGTTGGGTGGCTAGACTCGTTGGAGATGGCTGGTAGAGCCGACAGCATGGGCTGTGGAGATGCATAAATGCTAGCAGCAAGAGGGCGAAGGAGGCAGGAGCTAGAGTGCGCGGGCATAGCAGCCGAGAGCATAATAGATCGAGCTTGCCGACGACAGATGCGACGTCGCCACCGGCGAGGAGGAGGCGACGACGGGCGGAGTAGGGGCTCGGCGTGTGCCCGTGCAGTGGAGCGGCGGTGGTGTCATGATGGTGGTGACAAAGAGGGCGAGGCTGACGGGGAGGACGGCGCCATCCCATGCGGCCGCCCCGGGGATGTGTCAATGCCGAGCCCCCGAGTGCTACCGGAGGGACGACGGTGACACTTTGGTGGAGACGATGAAAGAGGGGGGGCACCGACGACGAGAATCCCACACGGTTGCTCCTGGGCAGGTCGATGTCGAGCCCCCGAGTGCTACCGGAGGGACGGCATGATGCTGCAGTGATGATGGCGAAGATGGTCTCGCCCGGACCGCGGTTCCAGCGGCAGCTTGCCCCACGGTGGGCGCTAACTGTCGTGGTATTCTTGCGTCAGTCGGCAGGGGCGTCTGCGAGATGACATATGCCACAGAGTGACTTGAGGTGAGGGAAAGACTGCCGTGGAATATCTGGGATGGGTATGCGAGTAGCTCGCGATGGTTTATCCAGGTTCGGGGCTCTCCAGAGAGATAATACCCCTACTCCTGCATGTCTAAATATATATGTGGGATATAAGGGTTGCAGTATAGAGTGCAGCTAGAGCTATATCTGAGATCAGTGCCAAGGGCATCTGACTCCATATATGTGAGTGGCTAGAGTGAGCGTGCATGCTCTGTGGCCGTGGCTTGTGGCCAATTTGCCTGCCCATGTGTGGCTGTGGGATGTGTGTGCTCATGCATGAGCATGGATGGATGGATGGATGAGTGGATGGCCATATATAGTGTGGGCTAGCTTAGAGAGTAAGCTAGGTAGTGGCATGGGAGCTAGCTAGCTAGAGGCATGGTGGGGTGTCATGCTTGTCTCCTGGGTCATTTCATGAATAGTGCCCAGGGACAAGTGACAATGTACATGATGGTGCCATTACTATTTGTTAACAGCGCAGCACCGTGATGGATGTCCGTCCTGTCCGCGCGTGTCCGATGGGACGTTGTAGTTGACTTCGGCTAACCGGCTGGCTGGGGTAGCCGGCCGTTGGCGCACGTGGAGCAGCCGACCATAGGAACAATCGGCCCGGGCGGGCGGGCAGCCCGTCCGACTGCCGTCTGGAGCGGCCGGGTGGCTAGCCGGCCGGAGCAGCCGGATTGAGGGGTGTTGGCCACCCCGATGTCTTGAAGCATTGGTTCGCCATCTTTGGGGTACCCGGGGGTCATCCCACCGACACCTGCGTTGGTCTCGATATTGACAATAGTTGGCCCTTCCTAGAGGCTTACCTATGGTTCAAAGCAAGTGTTTCCAACGCCGAGGATTGGTTGACCTGAAGTTCATTTCATTGCTTGTTATTTGTTGTGTGGTCAAAACTTTAGTATTTCTTAGAATGTTTTGTTGGAAATAATCTATAATCTAACATGTATCCTCGTTGTCGTTGTGTGTTGATGACTTGTTGTAGTGTGTAATGAATAGTACATTTGCAAATGCATGCCATAACTCAATTTCTATACTACACTATCTTCTATCTATATATAGTGTAGGAGTTTTTGAATTTTGAATCCTAAGCCTAAGAAGCAATTTTGGCCGTTGATGACGTCAGTCCTATGGTCTAAAGTGAAAGGATTCGCATCTATAGTGCTCACTACACAAACACACTTCACTCTAGAGAATCTCGACACTATAGAATTGTTTATTGTTGGATACTTCGACATTTTCTATACGTGCAACAGAAGTTCGTAGCCAAACCAATGTCATGTGGTCTCATCTCTGACTTTCTCACTTTTCGCATCATCTGATTTTCTGTGGCTACACACGATTAGTAGGGGGTGGTGCAAGTGTGGCCAGTTATTGCTTTTCACGCGTGCACAATGCATCACAGGATTTTTGGCGTGTACATAGTATGATATTGGCACAGGGCTTGTCGTGTTTCCTACTCCTCCGGTCCAAATGTAGAGAAGATTTGGTCAAGTTCTTCCTCCTTTTGCCAACACGTGGGACATCCAGCATCCAGGTCGTGTCATGCAAGAAAATGGAGTGCTAGTTGAAGCCACGTGATGTGAATCTTGGGTTAAACTATAAATAGAATCTTACTCTTGAGTAACTCCAAAAGCGGCCACCGAAGATCTTTATTGGATTTGTTTTTCATCATCAGCACGTCGAGGTGAAAGATGTGCAGGTTCAGTGGGTCGTCTTGCGTTCTCACTGACATGTGGGACCGCATGTGAGAAAACAGACAACGGGCTTCGCGCATTTGCTGGCTGGCTGAGAAGAGAGAGAAAGGAGGGCTGAGCATGGACTCTAGGAAATTTCGCGACAATGTGAGTACTCCATCAGTCCAGGTGCATAGGGCACTTAAGAGAATCCTAAAGTTCCAAAATTGTTAGACGTAATTCAATTCAATGCTCCTTATTTGTCTAAACCGTCTCATCTTTTCCATTTGCTCCACCAGGATGCGCTCATCTCCCACCGGTCCACCTCCTAGTAATCTCCTGTGTGAAAGCAAACGGCATGCATGGTGGACTGTGAGAGAAGGAAAGAGCCAATGCATGCACGATAGCTAGGCGCTGATTAAACGAGTGAATTCTATGGGTGGGCCATGCGGCGTGGGATTTTTCCTTTGCATGGGTTAGCCGAATCGGCCAGCACTAATGACATGATTAACTTCCAAATTCATTTTCGATTTTGAGAGAAACCTGGGCGCGCTCTCTTCCAATCTCAACCCACCTAAATCACAGAGCTTTTTTCTTAGGCGCCCTATACACCTAGACAGAGGGAGTAGTACTAGTGGTGTACCGTACTCCTGGAGAGATAATGTATTCGCTCTACATTACCAGCACCTCGATATAGTGGGGTGGCATGGGCCATAACTAGCATTCACGTCTAGTAGTATGGCACACGCCACCCACACGAGTCCTATCTGACACCAATTTTCTTGGAGTCCGTGCTACATCCATCTCTTCTCCCTCCTGTTTTCTCAACCATCACGCGGTGGTCGGAGTGGGGGTTTTCTGATAGTCGGTTTGCTCAACTGTGGTCCCACTTTTAAATGAAAATGCAACACAGCACAACCGTCGCGCGTTGGCGTGAGGCGGAGCGCGGACGGCGGCAGAGAACGACATCGTCCAGCTTCTAACCTGAGCTCCTCTAGCTGATCTAGGGCGGGGGATAAGAACTACTCGTCAAACTTGGCTTGGACCTTGCAGTTGGTACTAAACATGTGGATGTCAAGGCGTCTGGCTGGCCCAGGGTGCGATGAAAGGATCTTGGAGACTGCAGCCACTCATTTGCAATCCCCGTCGCAGAGGTAGCTATTGACGGTGAGGTTGAGGGGGACGCGGCGCCGGAGGGGGCGCCACCGCCGGGAAAGCAGGGTGGTCCACACGGCAGATTTTGTGGGGAGGAGGCCGATGATGACGAGCAACATGTCGTCGGGGAGGCTGCTGATGAAGTCCAGGCTCGCCGGATGCGGCTTTGGCTTGAACCGCCTATGCTTGTTGGCTGCATCACCATCCATCTCAGCCGGCGGCGACGCCGATGTACACGTGTGCTGGTGTGTATTGTGTGTTGGGTGTGCGCGAATGCGTCCTTGTGTGCATGCTGCCGCACAGTGGTGAAGTGTACGCGAGTGCATCCTTCACGCGGAAGAAGTGTGCCCTCCATTTACTAGTGTGCAGGGTGCTAGCCGAGTGGCTTCAACTTTGTTTACTTCACCGCATGTCAGATGGGCCTCTAGTTTACTTATTTTCACCCACTGCCACATGGGCCAGCACACGAAGATTGAGAACACGAACTGACAAGGCAGCTTGTGGGCTGGTTGACCCATCAACTAAACAATATACAAAGCTATATGCTGACACAATGACCGTATAATCACTCGTTATAGAGAGTTCGAGTGAGAGGGAGGCCCGTGAGAGAAGTAGAGAGAGAAAGAGCTACTCCCTTCGTTCGGTAATGTAGTGCCTATTTTTTTAAGTCAAACTTTTGAAACTTTGACCAAGTTTATAAAGAAAGTTCTTATGTCTACAATACCAAAGACAAATGATAGTATGAAGTAAGTACATGTTGTGATGAATCTAATGATCATTCCAGATGTAAATGTTTTCTCCACATATACCTGGTCAAACTTTTCTGAGGTTTGACTTTTCAAAACATACATATGCTTATGGACGTGAGAGAGTCCCTACCTAGAGAGAGAGTGTGTGTGTGTGAAATAGAAAGAGTGAGTGAAAAAGTGTGTGTGTGTGTGTGTGTGTGTGTGTGTGTGAAAGAGACATGGACAACACACGGTAAAGTAGAGAAAAAGCGTGTGTGTCTTATGCAAACATATCACACATGCATCTTTGACAGCGGAAGCGAGGCGAGGAGATAGTGTGTGGTTGTTTGCAACCGAGAGAGAAAGACCCCTAGCACGTGGCCAAGAGAGGTCTGACAAACAAGGGAGAGTGGTCGAGAGAGATGTATGGAGAAAATGTATACATGGGGAGGAGAGAATGTATGTTTGTGACAGAGAGATCCCTTGGAGATCATTTTGGGACTACATGGGTGGGAGATCGAGTGACAAGGTGTGTGCGCGATAGAAGATACCCAAAGAGATATCGAGATAGATGTATGGATGGAAGGAGACAATATGTGTGTTCCTGATCGCTAGTGAGAGATAGTCATACTTAGGGGGGAGTGTGTGCGCCTATGGTGGAGTGAGGGATTATGGTACCTAGGGGGGGTCACATAGAGAGAGAACAAGGGCGTAGAGTGTTAGATGGGTCAATGTAGCGCGAGCAAGATATGTGTATGTGTGAACCAGGAAGATATAAAGTTTGAGAGAGATAGAGGAGCCCCGATACGGCTGAGTGGTGTGTTAGATAGCTGAGAGGGGGAAAGAGATATTCCATCCGCTCGATAATGCAGTGTATATAAATTTTGTAGAAGTCAAAGTTTGGAAACTTTGACTAGGTTTACGCAAATATTATTTATATCTACAATACCAAAGATACATCATACGAAACTACATCTCATGATGAATCTAATGATATATGTTTGTTGTTCTAGATGTAAATGTTTTTCTCCACGTACATGGTCAAACTTTGTGATGTTTGACTTTTCAATAAATCTATATGCTATGGACCAAAGAGAGTGCCTAAGTCGAGAGAGATCAAGTGCGTGTGAAGGAGAATGAGTGAGTGTGCAAAAAGAGTGTGTGTGTGTGTAAAAGAGAAAGGGACAACAAACGATAAATTAGAGAGAGTGTGTGTTTTTTTCTTATGCAAACATATCACGCATGCATCTCCGAGATAGAAAAGCGAGGTGAGGAGATACACACAGATAGCAAGTGTGTGATTGTTTGCAACGGAGAGAGACACCCCTATAGCACATGTCCAGTAGAGGTCTGGCCAACAAGGGACAAAGGTCGAGAGGGACGCATGGAGGAGATGGACGCATGGGGAGGGAGAGAGGGTGTGTTTGTGATAGAGTGATCCCTCAAGATCGTGAGGGGACTATATGGATGGGAGATCAAGGGAAGAGGTGCGTGTGCGATAGAAAGATGCCCCGAGAGAAATCGAGATAGACCATGCAAATGTTTGTGATGGAGACTAAGAATTAGCTAGTCATATACAAATGGGGGGACAGCGTGTGCCTACTATTGAGTCAGAGACCATCATACTTGGCTAGGCGTGAGATTGTGTGTGTGCGTGTGAGATGAAGAGAGAACGAGGGAGAGAGAGAGAGTTTTAGATGGGTCTATCGAGTGCGAGTGAGATATGCATGTGTATGTGTGACCCAGGGAGATGGAGAGTTTGAGAGAGAGGGAAGAGCTCTGAGGTGGCAGAATGGTGCGTGAGAGAGTTACGGGCAACGAGCCAGGGAATTTGTGTGTGTGCGATGAGTGCACCCAAGATATTTAGCTTGGACTAGAGAATCATACATAGTGTGCAAGAGAGACCTATACATGGAGTGTGCATGCGAACTAGAAAGACCCCCCTGCCCCGCCCACACACACGCGCACAGAGAGAGAGAGAGAGAGAGAGAGAGAGAGAGAGAGGGAGAGAGAGAGAGGGGAGAGGGAGAGGACACTACAAGAAATATGTTGAAAGTGCGTTATATCGACTAGAGGGGGGGTGAATAGGCGATTTTTATGAATTCTTCACTGAGGAATTTGCCGGTGAGGAAATTCCTTAGCGAAGAACTACTTGCAGCGGAATAAGTACTCAGAAGTAAGCATAACAGAATACACACATAGTCATCATGATGAAATGAAGACAATCACAGTGTACAAAAAGCGTAAACACAGGATAACACAAGATGAAGACAAACAGACTGAAGAAATTGAACTGAGGAAATTGAGAAAGTCTTCAGTCAAAGTCTTCAAACACAGATATGAACAAACACTCAACACAATAATGAGGAAATGAAAGAGTTGAGGAAATATAACTAGTAAGGTTGGTGAAGACAATGATTTGGTAGACCAGTTCCAACTGTTGTCTCAGTTGTACGTGTGGTTGGAGCGGCTGAGTAATTAAACTCGAGGACACACAGTCCCGGACACCCAGTCGCTGAGCACGCAGCTCAGGACACCAAGTCCTCACCGTATTCTCCTTGAACTAAGGTCACACAGACCCCGTCCAATCACTCGTGGTAAGTCTTCGGGCGACTTCCAAACCTTCACAGACTTCGGTCACTCGGCGATCCACAATTCCTCTTGGATGCTCTAGACCATGACGCCTAACCGTCTGGAAGAAGCACAATCTTCAAAGGTAACAAGCGTCGGATCCACGCAGGATCAATCTCTTCAGTGATGCTCAATCACTTTGGGTTTGTGGGTGTTTGGGTTTGGATTTTCCTCACTCGATGATTTTTGCTCAAAGTCCTCGGAGGATGGGTTTCTCTCAAATGACAAGTGTCAGTTTCTCTCAGAGCAGCCAACCAGCTAGTGGTTGTAGGGGGCGGCTATTTATAGCCTAGGGAGCAGCCCAACATGATAAGACATAAATGCCCTTCAATGATATGACCGTTATGTGGATAAGATATTTTGGGACAGCTGGCGCGAAGCACAGCAACGGTCGGAAATTTGACTCTCAAATTCCTCAGGGCTATCATGTTCCTCACTGTGTAGGCAATCCGCACTGGCGAATTCCTAACTCCTCAGTCAGAACAAATTCCTCAGCGACCAGAAGAACTTCGTCTCTGTCACTGAAGAAATTGGCTGAACTGTATGAGATTTCCAATGGCTTCACTCGAAGGGATTGGTAGGTGTAGGATTTTGAGTTGAGCATCACATGGAAATTTTTCCTTAGTATTTCCTCGACCCCCTTTAACAGTACGGTGTTTCCTATGACTCAAGAAAGAGAAAAACAAAACTATGAAAACGAAATTCTTCAAGCTTCATATTCCTCGCATGAATATCAAGTCTTCACGGACACACCAATTTCTTCACTTTCAAAGTCTTCATGAAAGTCTTCAGGAATACCAAAATCTTCAGTGGAAGATATTCATTTTTAGGGGTCGACTTTCTCTATAAATATCAAACTCCTCATAGACTTATAGACCTGTGTACACTCATAAACACATTAGTCCCTTAACCTATAAGTCTTCAATACACCAAAATCACTAAGGGGCACTAGATGCACTTACAATCTCCCCCTTTTTGGTGATTGATGACAATATAGGTTAAGTTTTCAACGGGGATAAACATATTAAGTGTAACTACTGATATTGAGGAATTTGATTGCAAGATATAGAAGAACTCCCCCTGAAGATGTGCATAGTGAGGAATTTGCTTTTGAAGCAATGCACACTTGAAGAGTTGAATCATGGATATCTCCCCCTATATCTTGTAATTCATACATGCATTTGACATATAATATGAAGAATTTGAAATGCATGATGAAATATGGTGCCTGAAGAGATTCAACATGCGAGCAATAATATTAATGAGGAACAAGCATGCAGAATCAGAGCACAGTGCATCAAAAGTATCAGAGCACCATCGGGTTTAAGATTACAACTCGATCCAATAAAAGTTTCAGAAGAGCGAGAGTTGTAACTTAGCAAAAAAACGCCCATATAATAGACCCGCTTGAAGACTAACTCAGATTTCTCCCTCTTTGTCATCGAATGACCAAAAGGATCGAAACTGAGGACTAACGCCCCTGAAGAATATCAAGTTTGGAGGAGCGCCAGCGTTGTCGGGGTTGGTTGTTGTAGTAGGGCCTGCCGCAGTGTCGTCCAAGTCTTCATTTTCATCAGTGGCGCGCGATGAAGAATAGGAGCTGGCCTCCAAGGAAGGAACCTTGACCTTCTTGAATTTCTTCGGTGGAGGTGCAGACCAGTCAAATTCTTTCTTGAGACCCATGCTCTTCAGATCTTCTGCGTTGTAGATATGAGATAGAACATCCCAGGTACGGTTGAAGGTTTCATGGAGGTAGTATTGGTTTTTCTTCACTGCATTGTGGGTTGAGGTCATGTTGTGAAGAATTGAACCAAACTGACGCTTGACCCATTTATGATTGCGATCAACTTTCTGATGAAGTCTGAGGAGTAACTCACGATCAGTCATCACCCTTGGTGTTGTGGCTTGAGGAATTTGCTTTGCAGAGGTGTTGGCGATAGAGTCATGTGTGGCAGAGTCATCATTGGTGGAGTAGGACGCAGCCTTGCGAAATTGACCATCCAATGGACGAATGCCTCCATCTATCACAGCAGTTGCCTTGCCTTTGTCATCAGCTGAGGAAAATGTCCATTTGAGGACTTCAATTGGAGGCAAGTAGCTGCCATGGTTCAGAGTATCAGCCTTGTAGTTGAGTGAAGACCTTGTCCTGATGAATTTCATAATCCATGGTGCATAAGGCTTCAGCTCAAATGGTGACATAGAAATATTTGCCAGAGTCCTCATGAAGAAATCATGGAAGTTGACAGGAATGCCATGAATGATATTGAAAAGCATATTCTTCATGATGCCAACGACTTCTTCATCATTTGAGTTGTGACCTTTGATAGGACTCATTGTCTTCTTCAGAATGCGATAGACAGTCCGTGGCACATACAGTAATTCCTTGACGAGGAATTTGGTTCGAGGGGCCTGCCGTGGCTTCAAAGGCTTCATAAACACTTGCATGTAATGATTTGTAAGCTCAGGTTCATTGTAGATGCAACGAGCACCATCAAGGGGAGGACTGAGTGGGAGGGCACGAAGCAATTCAGTTGCTGGTGCCTTGTATTGAGTATTTTTTGACATCCAGTCCAGCACCCAAGTGTTCACATCTTTAGAATTTCCTGTGATGTGCAGCGTTGCAAAGAATTGAAGAATGAGTTCTTCATTCCAATCACAGATGTTAGTGCAGAAATTCAGCAATCCAGCATCGTGAAGAACACTGAGGACTAGCTCGAAGCACGACAGAGATTCCATGTCCACGTGAGGAATGTGTGTGAGGGAGTCCTGGATTAGAGGGTGTCTGGATAGCCGAACTATCATCATCGGCCGGACTCCAAGACTATGAAGATACAAGATTCAAGACTTCGTCCCGTGTCCGGATGGGACTTTCCTTGGCGTGGAAGGCAAGCTTGGCAATACGGATATGTAGATCTCCTACCATTGTAACTGACTCTGTGTAACCCTAGCCCTCTCCGGTGTCTATATAAACCGGATGGTTTTAGTCCGTAGGACAACAACGATAACAACAATCATACCATAGGCTAGCTTCTAGGGTTTAGCCTCCTTGATCTCGTGGTATATCTACTCTTGTAATACCCACATCATCAATATCAATCAAGCAGGACGTAGGGTTTTACCTCCATCAAGAGGGCCCGAACCTGGGTAAAACATCGTGTCCCTTGTCTCCTGTTACCATCCGCCTAGACGCACAGTTCGGGACCCCCTACCCGAGATCCGCCAGTTTTGACACCGACATTGGTGCTTTCATTGAGAGTTCCTCTGTGTCGTCACCGATAGGCTCGATGGCTCCTTCGATCATCAACAACGACGCGGTCCAGGGTGAGACTTTTCTCCCCGGACAAATCTTCGTATTCGGCGGCTTTGCACTGCGGGCCAATTCGTTTGGCCATCTGGAGCAGATCGAAAGCTACGCCCCTGGCCGTCAGGTCAGATTTGGAAGTCTTAACTTCACGGCTGACATCCGCGGAGACTTGATCTTCAATGGATTCGAGCCATAGCCGAGCGCGCCGCACTGTCACGATGGGCATGATTTAGCTCTGCTACCGGACAGTGCCCTGGAGGCCGCACATGAGTCCGCTCCGACCCTCGATTCGGAGCCGGCTGTGCAGATCGAGGACGGGTGGTTAGACACCACCTCGGGGGCTGCAACCTCTACAGCGATAGAGCCGAATACTGACTTTGTCCCTTCTGAAGCTCGTGACTCCAAGGTGCCGGACTCCGAACCTCCTGCGCCCCCTCCAATCGAATCCGATTGGGCGCCGATTATGGAGTTCACCGCTGCGGACATCTTTCAGCACTCACCTTTCGGCGACATCCTGAGTTTGCTAAAGTATCTCTTGTTATCAGGAGAGCCCTGGCCGGACTGCGGTCAGGACGGTTGGGATGCGGACGACGAAGAAATTCAAGACCCACCCACCACCCACTTAGTAGCCGCTGTCGACGATCTAACAAACATGCTAGACTTCGACTCCGAAGGCATCGACGGTATGGACGATGATGCCGGAGATGACCAAGAACCAGCGCCTACTGGGCACTGGAAAGCCACCTCGTCATATGACATATACATGGTGGATATCCCAAAGGATGGGAATGGCGAAGGAACAGCGGAGGAAGACCCCTCCAAGAAACAGCCCAAGCGCCAGCGTCAGCGGCGCCGCTCTAAATCCCGCCACAGCAAGAATGGCGATTCCGGCACCGGAGATAATAATACCCCAGACAGTGCCGAAGAAAACCCCTCCAGCAAGATTCAGCGCAGGAGGATGGAGATGCTAGCCCTCATGAGAGAGCGGCAGACGAAAAGGTCGACGATGACAATTACATACCTCCCTTCGGAGACGAGGTAAGCCTCGACGACGACGAATTTGTCGTGCCTGAGGATACCGTCGAACAAGAGCGTTTTAAACGCAGGCTTATGGCCACGACAAACAGCCTCAAGAAAAAGCAGCAACAGCTTAGAGCTGATCAGGATCTGCTAGTCGACAGATGGACTGAAGTCCTTGCGGCCGAAGAGCATGAGCTCGAACGCCCCTCCAAAAGCTACCCCAAACGCAAGTTTCTCCCCCGATTAGAGGAGGAGGCATATAAACCTGCATCACCAGAGCACAATATGGCTGACCGGCCACCTCGTGGCCGCGACAGAGAGGCCTCTAAGCCCTCCACTAGAACCGTACCCCGGCATCGCTCGAAAAGCACAAGGCCACAGGGGAACGCTCCGGACTTGCGAGATATATTGGAGGATAAGGCAAGACAATCAAGATCGATCTACGAATCGCGTGGGCGCCCCATGATACATGATGACAACCGTCGCACTGGACACAGTAAGTCCGGCCGGGCCGAACACAACAGACAAAGCTCGTTGGAGCTCCATCGCGATATAGCCCAATACAGAGGCGCCGCACACCCACTATGCTTCACAGATGAAGTAATGGATCATCAAATCCCCGAAGGGTTTAAACCCGTGAATATTGAATCCTATGCTGGCACAACAGACCCCGCGGGGGTGGATCGAAGACTATCTCCTTCATATCCACATGGCCCGCGGTGACGATCTTCACGCCATCAAATACCTCCCACTCAAGCTTAAAGGACCAGCTCGGCATTGGCTTAACAGCTTGCCAGCAGAATCAATTGGGTGTTGGGAGGACCTGGAAGCCGCATTCCTGGATAACTTCTAGGGCACGTATGTGCGACCACCAGACGCTGACAACCTAAGCCATATAATTCAGCAGCCAGATGAATCGGCCAGACAATTCTGGACACGGTTCTTAACTAAGAAAAATCAAATCGTCGACTGTCCGGATGCGAAGGCCCTCGCGGCCTTCAAATATAACATCCGCGAAGAGTGGCTTGCCCGGCACCTGGGACAGGAAAAGCCGAAATCCATGGCAGCCCTCACATCACTCATGACCCGCTTCTGCGCGGGAGAGGATAGCTGGCTAGCCTGCAGCAACAACCTCAGCAAAAGTTCTGGCAGTCCGGATACAAAGGACCGCAATGGCAGGTCGCGTCGCAACAAGAACAAACGCCGCATTAACGGCGACAATAATGAGGATACGGCAGTCAATGCCGGATTCAGAGGCTCCAAACCCGGTCAGCAGAAAAAGCCATTCAAAAGAACTACTACAGGTCCGTCCAATTTGGACCGAATACTCGATCGCTCGTGCCAGATACACGGCACCCCCGAAAATCCAGCCAACAACACCAACAGGGACTGTTGGGTATTCAAGCAGGCAGGAAAGCTAATTGCCGAAAACAATGGCAAGGGGCTGCATAGCGATGACGAAGAAGAGACCCGACCACCGAATAATAGAGGACAGAAGGGTTTCCCCCCACAAGTGCGGATGGTGAATATGATATACGCAACCCACATACCCAAGAGGGAGCAGAAGCGTGCACTCAGGAACGTATACGCGATGGAGCCAGTCGCCCCGAAGTTCAACCCATGGTCCTCCTGCCCGGTCACTTTTGATCGAAGGGACCACCCCACCAACATCTGCCACGGCGGATTCGCCGCATTGGTTTTAGACCCAATTGTTGATAGATTTCACCTCACCAGAGTCCTGATGGACGGCAGCAGCAGCCTGAACCTGCTTTATCAGGACATAGTGCGCAAGATGGGCATAGACCCCTCAAGGATTAAACCCACAAAGACGACCTTCAAAGGCGTCATACCAGGTGTAGAGGCCAAATGTACGGGCTCAGTCACACTGGAAGTGGTCTTCGGATCCCCGGATAACTTCCGAAGCGAGGAGTTAATCTTCGACATAGTTCCATTCCGCAACGGCTATCATGCTCTGCTCGGACGGACCGCGTTTGCAAAGTTCAACGCGGTGCCGCACTGTGCATACCTCAAGCTCAAGATTCCAGGCCCTCGAGGAGTCATCACGGTCAACGGAAACACCAAATGCTCCCTCCGAACGGAGGAACATACAGCGGCTCTCGCGGCAGAAGTACAATGCTGCCTCTTAAGGCAATTCTCGAGTCCGGCCGTTAAGCGACCGGACACGGCTAAACGCGCCCGGAGTAACCTACAACAAGACCACCTGGCACGTTCCGAGCACGCGTAGCAATGCGGCCCCAACCCCAGCCCTCGCAAGATCGCAAGACTAGTCCTTCGCGTACATCATTACGCTCTGGAGATACCATGGGCATAGGGGAAGGGGCACGACCACGACAGGCCCAGAATGCGGCTCAACCACATCAGGGGCTCCCAAGTGTGTCATTCCTTTTTTCTTCATTTTTTATTTCTTACCCACAGGACTCCGTTCACCAGAGGCCCTGTCCAGCAGTAGACCGGCCGAACTCACGATGCAATAGCCAGGGAAGATGAAAGGCTACGACGAATATCCAGGTGGTCTCAGTTACGAGCACTAAATCTATTTTATACACCATTCCACAGCCTACCCCTGGAGGGGGACATGTTTAATAGTCCCATCCCTTGCTTATCCCACTATTTGTATCGTTCTGCATTCATGGCAGTATTTCTTGAATAAATAATGCAGCACCTTTTTGCTTCTAATCGCATTCCTTTCTTGTACATATGTTCACTTATGACATGTCGCATCCGTACACTTTGGTACGGCTAAATACACCAGGGGCTTAAGTTCCCTACATTATGGTGTGATAAGTCCGAACACTTTCACAAGTGCGGCACCCTGAACTTATAGCATTATATGCATCGGCTCCGAATCATGTCTTGGGTCAATATTTGGGTTTGCCCGGCTCCCATGTTTTGGTACCTTACGTTCCGTTCTATCGGCTAAGGTAGCACTGGGAGAACCACTGCGATTGCGCCCCGGTTGAGCTGGGCGAGCGCCTCAGTGGAGAAAGCTAAAACTGACCATCATGATGAGGCGAGAGCCGGTCGCTATTCGAGAGGTTTTTTCGAGTCCCTAAAGACTTATGACGCTTAGAGCGAGGAACCGGCCTTCTCCGGCCCAAGCGTGGAGAGCGCCCCGAATTCGGCCTTCTGAACACTAGGGGCTTCGCCAAAATTTAAAATTATAGAATTCTATGGCTAAGTGAGAGTGTTCAAGCATTATAAGTCCGGTTGCCTGGTTTGTTGTGTTGAGCGCCTCCCTAGATGGACCCAAATATGGGAACAAGAGTGCTCAAATTTATCCCGAACACCCCAGCACTCGTGGCATGGGGGCTGAAGCCGACGACTTGCCATCTCTCGAATTTGATAAACAGCCTCACAGAAGGTAATATTTTAAATCAACAAGCGTTGCTTAGCGCATATGAACAAAGTTTTCTGCGCATAGGATAACAAAATGCGAGTCTACTCAAATATTACATTATTGGAGCACTCACCTGCAATAGTGCGGGCACCCTTCAGGACACTCTTGTAATACATCTCGGGCGTGCGATACTCCTTGCCCGGCGGTGGCGCGTCCGTCACAAGCTTCTCAGCATCCATCTTGCCCCAGTGCACCTTAGCACGGGCGAGGGCCCGACGGGAAACTTCAATACAGGCGGATCGCTTGATGACCTCAACCCATGGACAAGCATCCACCAGCCGCCGCACCAGGCCGAAGTAGCTCCCAGGCATGGCCTCATTGGGCCACAACCGAACTATGAGGCCCTTCATGGCCTGTTCGGCCACCTTGTGGAGCTCGACCAGCTGCTTCAGCTGGTCGCTAAGGGGCACCGGATGTCCGGCCTCAGCATACTGAGACCAGAAGACCTTCTCCGTCGAGCTCCCCTCCTCGGCCTTGTAGAAAGTGGCAGCATCGGACAAGCTGCGGGGCAGATCTGCGAACGCTCCTGGAGAGCTCCGAATTCGGGTAAGTAATAGGTAATTCACATTCACCTGCTTGCTTTGCATGAAAAATGCCTTAACCATCGCTATTTTCTTCAACAACTCGATCTCCTGAAGGGCCTTGTGGGCTTCGGCCTTAGTGGCTTTGTCGCTCTCAAGAGCCGATGCAAGCTCGGACTCTCGAGTCTTCGAGTCGCGCTCCGAACTCTCATGCTTTTCCATGAGAGCCTAGAGCTATTGCTGTACCTCCGCCACCCGCGCCTCCTGCTTATCTCGCCCAGCACGCTCCACAGCTGCATTACGTTCGGCCACGGACACCGCCTCCTTCAAGGTTGCCACCTCGTTGATGGCCCCTGAAGTACCAACGTTATCCTTGTCATTTCTCTTGCAACCAAATCCCTTTCTGTAAGGTACAACTTTAATAAGGTGTTACTCACCTTCCTTGTACTCGAGCTGCTTCTTGGCACGGCCGAGCTCATTCTCGGACCGCTCGAGGCTTTGCTTCAAAGCATTGACCTCCGCAGTCAGTGCGGCAGAGGTCAGCAGCGCAGCTTGCAATCCCATATTGACATATTTATTAAGACTCCTGCGTATATCTTTTTAGATCCTCAGTCCTGCTTTTCTTTCCGAACACCGAACCGAGCATCAGGGGCTACTGTCTATGCGGTACTATTTTACATATATTAATATTCTTACCTCAAAGCCTGATAGAAGGTTGCTGCAGGCTTCGGTCAGCCCACTTTTGGCGAGCTGGACCTTCTGAATCACCGCACTCATGACAGTGCGGTGCTCCTCCTCGATGGAAGCGCCATTGAGCGCCTCTAGCAAGTTATCCAGCGCCTCCAGTTGGACGAAGGCCGCCGGCGCCATGGTCTTGCCCTTCTTGCAAAGGGGCCGCCCGCCGAACTCCGGAACCACTGCAGGTTCCGGTGCGGAGTCCGGCATGAAGTCTAGGAGGTCGCCCTGTGGCACGTCCGGGTCCTCCTCCTCCGGGTGGGTCCCTCTCTAGGACCCCACCTCGGTGTCGTCAGCGTCACGGGGAGAGGAGGCGGTTGGAAGTGAAGTACTGTTCACATCCGATGAGCCCAAGGACCCGCTCGACGAAGCGGGAAGATCGTCCTTGGGCAGACTGCAGGGTTGTATTTAGAAAGACACCATGTGGCAAAAAGAAAAATCATGAAGTCATTCGGGAGTCCGGATACTTACGATCTCGCCAGGGTCTTGGCCCTTGGAGGCCAATCCTCGTCGTCGTCACTAGCGTTGGCGGAACAGTCCGGGGGAAGAGTTCTTCCCTTCTTGGACCCTTCGGCCTCCCTTGTTGGGGAGGCCCTCCTTTTCTTCCCTCCCCCCGCTGGGGGAGAGGCCTTTTTCTTCTCCTCCTCGTCCTCGGGGGAGGAGTCCGCCTCGGAGTCATCGAACACCTGAAAATGGGAACTCTTTCGAGTGCCCGTGGCCTCCTTCTTGGCCTTCTTCTTCGGCACCACATGGGGTGCCGGAACCAGCAGCCCCGCTAAACGGGCGTCCGCTGGGTCTTCTGGCAAAGGGGCCAGACAGTTAGTCTGCTCGGCCTTCTTCAGCCAGTCCTGTCAAAGGAGAGGGAGTTTAGATCTCGCATAGAGTCAAACTATGAAAAACAAGTGTCCCGTAAAGGGTATAATCGATTACCTCGCTAGCCTGGCGCTGCGCGCTGAATCTGCGATCTTCGGTAGCGGATGCGGGAGCCTCGGCGCCCTTAAACAGCACCTTCCAGGCATCTTCGTACCTAGTGTCGAAGAGCCCGCTCAAGGTTCGGTGCTGAGCCGGATCGAACTCCCACAATTTAAAGGCCCGTTGTTGGCACGGGAGAATCCGGCGGATGAGCATGACCTGGAACACGTTGACAAGCTTGAGCTTCTTGTTCACCAGCTTCTGGATGCAGGCTTGGAGTCCGGTCAGCTCCTCCGAATCGCCCCAAGTCAGGCCACTCTCTTTCCTAGAGGTGAGCCGTGTGGGGATGCCAGATCTGAATTCGGGGGCCGCTGCCCATTTAGGGTCACGCGGCTCGGTGATTTAGAACCACCCCGATTGCCACCCCTTGATGGTTTCCACAAAGGCGCCCTCGAGCCAAGTGACATTGGGTATCTTGCCCACCATGGCGCCTCCGCACTCCGCTTGACTCCCCTTCACAACCTTCGGCTTGACATTGAAGGTCTTGATCCACAAGCCGAAGTGGGGCTGGATGCAGAGGAAGGCCTCGCACACGACGATAAACGCCGAGATGTTAAGGATGAAATTTGGGGCCAGATCATGGAAATCCAGGCCGTAGTAGAACATGAGCCCCCGGACAAAGGGCTGAAGTGGGAAGCCCAGTCCGCGGAGGAAATGGGGAAGGAATACTACCCTCTCATGGGGCCTGGGGGTGGGGATGGGCTGCCCCTCGTCGGGGAGCCGGTGCGCGATGTCGCTGGACAAATATCCGGCGCTGCGCAGCTTCTTGATGTGCCCCTCCGTAAAGGAGGAGGCCATCCACTTGCCCCCCGCTCCGGACATAGTTGGAGGAGGTTGAGGTTTGATGTGCGAACTTGGGCGCTGGAGCTCGAGTACGCGGAGATGGATAAGCAGAGGAGGAAGAAGGCGTAGGTAAAAAGGTGGATCCTTATCCCCTTATATATGGGCGGACGAAACTATGCGTCCCCACCGGCCTGATAAAACTAGCTTTTCTCCCAAGCACCGCAATCAATGGCGTGGTTGGCTTACCCACGTCCGTATTGATGGGAATCCCGGAATAAGGGGAACACGATCTCTGCTTCGACAAGACGTGCCAAGGAAACCGCTTCGCTAAACGCGCTGAGGTGGTATAATAAACGATTCAAGTAAAGGCTTGGTTATGGTGTGACGTCATGCCACGAAATACATCAGCAGATTGAACTTGTGTAAATATTATTCTCTCTACGGTGGAATGTGGAATTTATTTTTGCAGAGCCGGACACTATCCCGGTGTTCACAATCTTCTACAAAATATTTGGAGGAGGAACCCGCCTTGCAATACCGAAGACAATATGCGTGCCGGACTTGT
This sequence comes from Triticum aestivum, assembly GCF_018294505.1. Lineage (NCBI taxonomy): Eukaryota > Viridiplantae > Streptophyta > Magnoliopsida > Poales > Poaceae > Triticum > Triticum aestivum. The sequence continues at coordinate 129,286,728 of NC_057795.1, read as the reverse complement.
CATCATTGAAGCCTAGTTTAGGGGCTACTGAGGGAGTCCTGGATTAGGGGGTGTCCGGATAGCCAAACTATCATCATCGGCTGGACTCCAAGACTATGAAGATACAAGATTGAAGACTTTGTCCCGTGTCCGGATGGGACTTTCCTTGGCGTGGAAGGCAAGCTTGGCAATACGGATATGTAGATCTCCTACCATTGTAACCGACTCTGTGTAACCCTAGCCCTCTCCGGTGTCTATATAAACCTGATGGTTTTAGTCCGTAGGACAACAACGATAACAACAATCATACCATAGGCTAGCTTCTAGGGTTTAGCCTCCTTGATCTCGTGGTAGATCTACTCTTGTAATACCCACATCATCAATATCAATCAAGCAGGACGTAGGGTTTTACCTCCATCAAGATGGCCCGAACCTGGGTAAAACATCGTGTCCCTTGTCTCCTGTTACCATCCGCCTAGACGCAAAGTTCGGGACCCCCTACCCGAGATCCGTCGGTTTTGACACCGACAGTGTGCATGATCGAAGACTTTGTCTCTGTCGAATAGCACAGAGGAATAGAAATTTGCTTGACTAGTAGTCCAGAAACGCCTCTTCCTTATGCGAGCAGAGTCATAGGGATTATAGTAAGTGAAGAACACATGCTCATTGAAGAAATCAGCAGCCTTGAACTTTTGCTTCTTTGAGAATGGATCCTTTGGCTTGGGCACAGGAGTGTCAGTGAGTTGCATCACAACCTCAGGAATCACAATCTCAGGTTCTTCAGGCTGAGGAATTTCTGGTTCCTCTTCAGTGGCAGTTTGCATTTTCAAGGTATCAGCAGCAGCAGTTTCTTCAGCACTAGTGGCTGGAATTTCTTCATGCACAGACGAGGTGGGATGAGTTCCTTCAGAGCCCATTTGAACAGTTGGTGCAGGGGACTGAGGTATTTGCTGTAGTGGGGTGAAGTGTGGAGAGTTGGGATGCTGACTTTCCCAAAAGTCATCATTCATCACAAGCGTGGTGCATCCAATATCCATGTCTTCATCTTCAATTTCTTCAACGCCAGCCTCTTCAGCTGTGAACTGAGGCATGGGCGAGGAAGCGATAGGTGTTGAAGGGATCGCATCCACTTCAATTTCTTCATCAATCTGCTCTTATGAAGTAGCAGAATGATTTTCTTCATCAGATCCTCTAGGGATCACATATTCTTCACCATAAGGAACAAGGTCCTTTGATGGCATGGAGGAAATCGGAACAACATCAATTGGATTCTCAAGTGAGCTGGTCATAGTCTTCATTTTCTTCGGAGCTGAAGAATCTGAAGCAGATGATGCTTTCCTTTTCTACACTGCAGCTTTCTCTGCAGCCTTGGTCTTCCTCACATCTGATGCAGATGAAAGGGTAGGAGTTGGGGTAGGTGCAGGAGGAGCTCAGGCGCAACTAATGTAGTTGCCCTGACTTCCTCATTTTCTTCAGGCGCACCACTAGTGGATGCCCTGGCAGTTTCTTCAGCGGCTGGAATGGAGCCATTAGCCCTGGAACTAGCATTTTCTTCAGCAGCTGGAAAATCATCAGCGGTGCTGGCATGTTCTTCAGTTTGCTGAACAGAGGCTTCAGCTTGAGGAATTTCTTGTTGCGATGGGGCTGCAACATTGGTGAACTTCTCAGTTAGTTTAACAAACCTGACTTTGGCTCCTTGCCAATCAGCATAAAAAGAATTGAAATTATCGCTGAGGGTTTTGATCTCAGACTGGATCTTGAGGAGTTCATCAGTTGTCATTTTGACAATGTTGTTCCTCAAGAACTTCTCTTTCCCGAACTGAGCCTTCTTGATTTGCCTGGCCTTCTCAAATTTCCATTTCTCTTCATTCATGAAATGGGTCAGCACGTGACTTTGGCCAGGAGTCAAATGAAAATCAGGCATAGGAGTGTTTGGGTCCTTGTGCCAGAGATCAATGTAGTCGAGGATCACCTTTGGATCCAAAAGCAGTGGCACATTTGTGCCTTTGGCTCTAGCGGCCCTTTCTTGCCTGTCTCTGATAATTTCTGCAAGTTCATCATCATCAGCTTCATCGTCAGATGGCACATGGAAGGCAACTTGTTTCTTCTTCGGACTAGGCCGAGGACCTCGTCCAGTAGTGGCCTTTGTATTCAGCAGAGTGGGGCCTGATGAAGATTTTGGTGAAGCTGAGGAACTCGCTGAGACACCAGAGGCAATGGAGATGCCTGCAGTCCTTTAGCATGTGGCCAGATGTACAGATGTTGAGGACTTTGCCGGAGGAACTGAGGACTTTGGAGGAGCAGGAGCAGCATGAGGAATTGGCCATGAGGGCTTTGAAGAAATTGGTGGTGAGGGCTTTGAAGATTCTGGCCGTGAGGGCATTGCTGAGGAACTTGGCCATGAGGGCACAGTTGGTGAAGCACTTGGCTTGTGAGCGGGCTTATTTGCCATAGATTTCCTAGGCTTGTCAGAGGCCTTTGTGGCAGCAGCAGCAGCAGAGTCTTCATTAAATTTCCTCACTGCTTCTTTGGCTTGTCTAGCCAACTTGGCTTGGCGCTTGGCTCATTCTTCAGGAAAATCCTCACCACGCTTGATGCTGGTGGGATCAGCTTCTTGACTAGGTGCCAATGGAGCTCTTGGGCATGGAGGATTTAGAGCGAATTTCTTCATGTAATTTGGAGTTACATATCTGTACTCCCTCCATTCTCTTGCCCATCTCCTTTCAATCCTACGTATGTGCACTTTGCGCTAATTTTTGTTCTCCTTTCCGAACTTGGCCTCATCAGGTGTACAGTAATCTTATAAATGTCATCAGGGATCTCAAAAGCAGTCATGACCTCAGGCTTCTTTCCTCCTTTCTGTGGTTTCTTACCTTCTGCCATATTCTTCAATTGAGGAATTTGAACAATCGAATTCTCTAAAGAAGTATGCAACTTTTCTTCGAGGAATGCTGCAAATGAGTTAAGTTGATGAGAACCTAGTGATTCAGCAGCGTACATGAGTACCTGTGAACAAAGTATAGTTGCGAGGAATTTGAAGAGGTCATATGCGTTCTCAAAAGGTTTTCAAAATGAACAAGTTTGAGGAATTTGACCAGATGAGTCTTGAAGAATTTCACTAAGCGTACTTTGTCTTAGGTTCCAGAGTTGTATAGATCGACGATCCACACAATTTAGGAATCTTGAAGAAAAATGATGCTTAGGGAAACGAATCAAGAACAGATGACTTGTGAGGTGTTTTGTGTGTGAGGATTTGAAGAATAAAACACCTTTGAAGATTTTGTCAAGAAAATATGAATCAACGAGGGCAGTAAAAGTAACTTTTAATTACCCTGATTGAAGAACACAACGAACTGAGAAGTGTAGATTTGAAGCTGGTCAGTTCAGATCTTCCACGCCCTAACTTGGCGGAGGAAGACGGCTACGGCAGCGGCGGAGTGAAGATTTCCGCGGTCGGCGCGAGTACGACGGTGACGAGGTCGAGGCAGTGAAGCTCTTCCTCACCGGCGACGATGGAGTAGCAGCGGCGCTAGGGTTTGAGAAGCTCGAGCGAGAGAGAGAGAGCGGTCGAGCGGAGTAAAGGACGTGAGGAAGGGTGAGGGGGTATTTATAGTTGCAGTGAAAAACTGTTCGCCCGAAGATTTAGGATGAACGTGCCCCTGGCCCTTCTCATTCGCATGACATGTGTCACCCACGTACTGAAAAGTGGAGATCGTGTTAGATCATGGGTGAATAGATAAGTCTATTGTGGGATACGGGACAGTTTGAGCGGCAAAACCGAAAATTTGGATAAGATTAGTTTTAAAGTTCCATTTGCAATTTCTTCAGCTGATAAGGACACAGTGAAGATTTTGAACGAGTTTCAAATAGAACGCACATGAAGAATTTGTGAATAGATTGGGTTGAGTATAGCATAGAGGGCGAAGGGTCCGATCACATTCACTTAGCAGAAAATGCAACTTGAAGAAATAGCCATAAGTGAATGCTGTAGAAGACATAAACCCATATATATATAGCCAATGAAGAAAAATGACGGAAACAGTGAAGATTTTGCAAAGTTGAAGAATTTGAAAAACTGAGGAATTTCAAAACTGAGGAAAAACTCAAATTGAAGATTTTCAACTTTGGTGGTGGCGTGACCCACCGTATAAGAATGATGATTTCAGACACCGCGTACAATTGTCGTAGGGTTCTGAGAATCAAATTCTTCATTAATTTCTTCACACTTAGAGTGTTATTCTTCATTGATTGAAGAAAAATGTTTCTTCATGTGTTGCACATCTAAGTCATCAATTTTGCATAAGTGTTAGGATGTGTGTCCTTTTCAAAGAACATTCGAAGATTCTAAGATATTTAGCTCACACCGCAACTTGCTAAATTTCTTCTCATCCAAGGGCTTTGTGAAGATATCGGCTAGCTATTCTTCAGTCTTCACATGCTCAATAGAATTGTCGCCCTTCAACACATGATCATGAAGAAAATGATGACGAATCTGAATGTGCTTTGTCTTCGAGTGCTGAACTGGGTTGTGAGCAATCTTGATGGCACTCTCATTGTCATAGTAGAGAGGCACATTCTTCATGTTGATGCCGTAGTCCTTGAGAGTTTGCTTCATCCACAGCAATTGAGCACAGCAAGAACCAGCAGCAATGTACTCAGCTTCCGCAGTAGACAGTGATACGCAGTTCTGTTTCTTCGAGGACCAACAGACCAGAGATCGTCCGAGGAAATGACAAGTACCAGATGTTGACTTGCGGTCCACACGATCACCAGCATAGTCAGAGTCAGAATATCCAATGAGATCAAAGGTAGAGCCCTTGGGGTATCATAATCCTAGTGTTGGTGTGTGAGCTAGATATCGAAGAATATGCTTCCCAGCCTTATGGTGTGATTCCTTCGGTGTAGCTTGAAATCGGGCACGCATGCAAACACTAAGCATTATATCTGGCCTAGATGCACATAAGTACAATAAAGAACCAATCATGGAGCGGTATACCTTGTGATTGAAGTCAATACCATTTTCATCAGTGCATAGATGGCCATTTGTGGGCATAGGAATTTTGACTCCTTTGCAATCTTGCATGCCGAATTTCCTCAGAATATCCTTGAGGTATTTCTCCTGAGATATGAATATGACATTGTGTTGTTGACGAATTTGAAGACCTAAGAAGAATTTCAACTCTCCCATCATAGACATTTGATATTCTTCACTCATCATATAGGCAAATTCATCACTATAGCATTGGTCAGTACAACCAAAGATAATGTCATCAACGTATATTTGACACACAAACAGTTCACCATCATAAGATTTAGTAAAGAGAGTAGGGTCGAGTGAACCAGGTGTGAAACCATTCTTCACGAAGAATTCCTTCAAAGTATCATACCATGCCCGAGGGGACTGCTTGAGGCCATAGAGGGCCTTGTTGAGTCTGAAGACTTTGTCAGGATTCTTTGGATCTTCAAAACCTGGGGGTTGAGCAACATATACTTCTTCCTCAAGCTTACCATTGAGGAATGCACTTTTCACATCCATTTGATATAAAGTGATATTATGATGGTTAGCATAAGCAAGTAATATGCGAATAGCCTCAAGTCTAGCAACAGGTGCAAAAGTTTCATCGAAATCAATTCCTTCAACCTGTGTGTAGCCTTGAGCTACAAGTCATGCCTTATTCCTCACCACAAGGCCATTTTCATCTTGCTTGTTGCGGTAGATCCACTTTGTGCCAATGATATTATGCTTGCGAGGATCTAGACGTTTGACCAGTTCCCAGACGTTGTTGAGCTCGAACTAATGTAATTCTTCTTGCATAGCCTGAATCCACTTAGGCTCCAGAAATGCTTCATCTACCTTAGTGGGCTCTGTGATAGAGACAAAAGCATAGTGCATGAGGGAGTCCTAGACTAGGGGGTGTCCGGATAGCCGAACTATCATCATCGGCCGGACTTCAAGACTATGAAGATACAAGATTGAAGACTTCGTCTCGTGTCCGGATGGGACTTTCCTTGGCGTGGAAGGCAAGCTTGGCAATACGGATATGTAGATCTCCTACCATTGTAACCGACTCTGTGTAACCCTAGCCCTCTCCGGTGTCTATATAAACTGGAGGGTTTTAGTCCGTAGGACGAACAACAATCATACCATAGGCTAGCTTCTAGGGTTTAGCCTCCTTGATCTCGTGGTAGATCTACTCTTGTACTACCCATATCATCAATATTAATCAAGCAGGAGTAGGGTTTTACCTCCACCGAGAGGGCCCGAACCTGGGTAAAAACATCATGTCCCTTGCCTCCTGTTACCATCCACCTAGACGCACAGTTCGGGACCCCCTACCCGAGATCCGCCGGTTTTGACACCGATATTGGTGCTTTCATTGAGAGTTCCTCTGTGTCGTCGCCCATAGGCCTGATGGCTCCTTCAATCATCAACAACGACGCGGTCCGGGGGGAAACTTTTCTTCCCAGACAGATCTTCGTATTGGGCGGCTTCGCACTGCGGGCCAATTCACTTGGCCATCTGGAGCAGATCGAAAGCTACGCCCCTGGCCATTAGGTCAGATTTGGAAGTTTAAACTATACGGCCGACATCCGCGGAGACTTGATCTTCGACGGATTCGAGCCACAGCGGAGCGCGCCGCACTGTCACGATGGGCATGATTTAGCTCTGCTGCCGGACAGTGCCCTGGAGGCCGCACAAGAGTCCGCTCCGACCCTTAACTCGGAGCTGACTGCGCCGATCGAGGATGGGTGGCTAGACACCGCCTCGGGGGCTGCTACCTATACGGTGATGGAGTCGAATATCAACCCTGTCCCTTGTGAAGCACGTGACTCCAAGGTGCCGGACTCTTCTCCGGACCCCGAACCTTCCGCGCTCCTGCCAATTGAACCCGATTGGGCGCCGATCATGGAGTTCACCACTGCGGACATCTTTCAGCACTCGCCTTTCGGCGACATCCTAAATTCGCTAAAGTGCCTCTCTTTATCAGGAGAGCCTTGGCCGGATTATGGCCAGGACGGTTGGGATGCAGACGACGAAGAAATTCAAAGTCCACCCACCACCCACTTCGTAGCCACTGTCGACGACTTAACCGACATGCTAGATTTCGACTCCGAAGACATCAACGGTATGGACGACGATGCCGGAGACGACCAAGAACCAGCGCCTACAGGGCACTGGAAAGCCACCTCGTCATACGACATATACATGGTGGACATCCCAAAGGATGGGAATGGCGATGGAACAGCGGAGGATGACCCCTCCAAAAAACAGCCTAAGAGCCGGCGTTAGCGGCGCCGCTCAAAATCCCGCCACAGCAAGAATGGAGATTCCAGCACCGTAGATAATAACACCCCGGACAGTGCCGAAGACAACTCCCTCCAACAAGATTCAGCACAGGAGGATGGAGAAGCCAGTCCTCATGAGAGAGCGGCAGACGAAGAGGTAGAGGACGATAATTACATGCCTCCCTCCGGAGATGAGGCAAGCCTCGACGACGACGAATTCGTCGTGCCTGAGGATCCCGTCGAACTAGAGTGTTTTAAACACAGGCTTATGGCCACGGCAAGCAGCCTCAAGAAAAAGCAGCAACAGCTTAGAGCTGACCAAGATTTGCTAGCCGACAGATGGACTGAAGTCCTTGCGGCCGAAGAGTACGAACTCGAACACCCCTCCAAAAGCTACCCCAAACGCAAGCTGCTGCCCCGATTAGAGGAGGAAGCCTATAAACCTACATCACCAGCGCACAATACGGCCAACCGGCCACCTCGTGGCCGCGACAGAGAGGCCTCTAGGCCCTCCACTAAAGCCGCACCCCGGCATCGCTCGAAAAGTACAAAGCCACGGGGGAATGCACCGGACTTCCAAGACATATTGGAGGATAAGGCAAGACAAACAAGATCGATCTACGGATCGCGTGGGCGCCCCACGATACGCGACTACAATCATCACGCCGGATATAGCAATTCCGGTCGGGCCGAACACAGTAGACAAAGCTCGCTTGAGCTACGTCGTGATATAGCCCAATATAGAGGCGCCTCACACCCACTATGCTTCACAGATGAAGTAATGGATCATCAAATCCCCGAAGGTTTCAGACCCATAAACATTGAATCCTACGACGGCACAACAGATCCTGTGGTTTGGATCGAAGACTATCTTCTTCATATCCACATGGCCCGCGGTGACGATCTTCACGCAATAAAATACCTCCCACTAAAGCTTAAATGACCAGCTCGGCATTGGCTCAACAGCTTGCCAGCAGAATCAATTGGGCATTGGGAGGAACTGGAAACGGCATTCCTTGATAACTTCCAGGGCACATATGTGCGACCACCAGACGCCGATGACCTAAGACACATAATTCAGCAGCCAGACGAATCGGCCTGACAATTCTGGACACAGTTCTTAACCAAGAAAAATCAAATCATCGACTGTCCGTATGTAGAGGCCCTTGCAGCCTTCAAACATAACATCCGCGACGAGTGGCTTGCCCGGCACCTAGGACAGGAAAAGTCAAAATCCATGGCAGCCCTCACATCACTCATGACACGCTTCTGTGCGGGAGAGGACAGCTGGCTAGCCCGCAGTAACAACCTCACCAAAAATTCTAGCAGTCCGGATACCAAGGACAGCAATGGCAGGTCGCGTCGCAATAAGCACAAGCGCCGCATTAACGGCGATAATACGGAAGATACGACAGTCAACGCTGGATTCAGAGGCTCTAAACACGGTCAGCGGAAAAAGCCATTCAAAAGAACTACTCCGGGCCCGTCCAATTTGGACCGGATACTTGATCGCTCGTGCCAGATACACGGCACCCCCGAAAAGCCAGCTAATCACACCAACAGGGACTGTTGGGTGTTCAAGCAGGCAGGCAAGTTAATTGCCAAAAACAATGACAAGGGGCTGCATAGCGATGACGAGGAAGAGACCCGACCGCCGAACAATAGAGGACAGAAGGGTTCCCCCCCACAAGTGCGGACGGTGAACATGATATACGCAACCCACATACCCAAAACGGAGCGGAAACGTGCACTCAGGGATGTATACGCGATGGAGCCAGTCGCCCCAAAGTTCAATCCATGGTCCTCCTGCCCGATCACTTTTGATCGAAGGGACCACCCCACCAGCATCCGCCACGGTAGATTCGCCGCATTGGTTCTAGACCCAATCGTCGACGGATTTCACCTCACTAGAGTCCTGATGGACGGCGGCAGCAGCCTGAACCTGCTTTATCAGGATACAGTGCGCAAGATGGGCATAGACCCCTCAAGGATTAAACCCACAAAAATTACCTTCAAAGGCGTCATACCAGGTGTAGAGGCCAATTGCACTGGCTCAGTCACACTTGAAGTGATCTTCGGATCCCCGGATAACTTCAAAAGTGAGGAGTTAATCTTCGACATAGTCTCGTTCCGCAGCGGCTATCATGCACTGCTTGGACGAACCGCATTTGCAAAGTTCAATGCGGTGCCGCACTACGCATATCTCAAGCTCAAGATGCCAGGCCCTCGAGGAGTCATCACGGTCAACGGAAACACTGAACACTCTCTCCGAACAGAGGAGCATACGGCGGCTCTCGCGGCGGAAGTGCAGAGCAGCCTCTTAAGGCAATTCTCGAGTCCGACCGTTAAGCGACCGGACACCGTCAAGCGCGCCCGGAGTAACCTACTACAAGACCACCTGACACGTTCCAAGCACGCATAGCAATGCGCAACCCCAGCCCTCACAAAATTGCAAGACCAGTGCCATGTGTACATCACTATGCTCTAGAGATACCATGGGCATAGGGGGAGGGGCACGACCACGGCATGCCCAGAGTGCGGCTCAACCACACCAGGGGCTCCCAAATGTGTCATCCTTTTTTTCTTTTTTTTCTTGTTATCCTCATGACTCCGTTTCCCAGAAGCCCTGCCCGGTAGTAGACCCGCCAAACTCACGATGCAACAGCCAGGGAAGCAGAAAAGCTATGACGAGTATCCAAGTGGTCTCCATTACGAGCATTATACCTGTTTTATACACCATTCCGCAGCCTACCCCTGGAGGGGGACATGTTAAATAGTCCCACCCCTTGCTTATCGCACTATTTGTATCGTTCTGCATTCATTGCAGTATTTATTGAATAAACAATGCATCGCTTTTTGCCTATCATAGCATTCCTTTTTATATATATGTTCAATTATGACATGTTGCATCCGTACGCTTTGGTACGGCCAAATACACCAGGGGCTTAAGTTCCCCAAATTATGGTGTGATAAGTCCAAATACTTTCACAAGTGCGGCACCCCGAACTTATAGCATTATATGCATCGGCTCCGAATCATGTCTTGGGTCAATAGTTGGGTTTGCCCGGCTCCCATGTTTTGGTACCTTACGTTCTGTTATATCGGCTAAGGTAGCGCTGGGAGAACCACTGCGATTGTGCCCCAATTGAGCTGGGTTGAGCACCTCAGTGGAGAAAGCTAAAACTGACCGTCATGATGGGGCGAGAGCCGGTCGCTGTTAGAGAGGTTTTTTCGAGTCCCTAAAGACTTATGCCGCTTAGAGCGAGGAACCGGCTTTGTCCGGCCTAGGCGTGGATAACGCCCCGAATTCGGCCTTCCGAACACTAGGGGCTTCGCCGAAATTTAAAATTATAGAATTCTATGGCTAAGTGAGAGTGTTCAAGCATTATAAGTCCGGTTGCCTCATTCGTTGTGTTGAGCGCCTCCTTAGATGGACCCAAAAATGGGAACAAGAGCGCTCAAGTTTATCCCGAACACCCCAGCACTCGTGGCATGGGGGCCGAAGCCAACGACTTGCCATCTCTCAGATTTGATAAACGGCCACACAAAAGGTAATATTTTAAATTAACAAGCATTGCTTAGCGCATATGAACAAAGTTTTCAGCACACAAGGTAACAAAATGCGAGTCTACTCAAAAATTACATCTTTGGAGCATTCACTCGCAATAATGCGGGCACCCTTCAGGACACCCTTATAATACATCTCGGGCGTGCGATACTCCTTGCCCGGCGGTGGCGCGTCTGTCACAAGCTTCTCGGCGTCCATCTTGCCCCAGTGCACCTTAGCGCGGGCAAGGGCCCAACGGGCACCTTCAATGTAGGTGGAGTGCTTGACTACGTCAACCCACGGACTGGTGTCCACCAGCCGCCACACCAGACCGAAGTAGCTCCCAGGCATGGCTTCTTTGGGCCACAGCCCAACTATGAGGCCCTTCATGGCCTGTTCGGCCACCTTGTGGAGCTCGACCAGCTGCTTCAGCTGGTCGCTCAGGGGCACCAGATGTCCGACCTCAGCATACTGAGACCAGAACACCTTTTCTATCGAGCTCCCCTCCTCGGCTCTGTAGAACACAGCAGCATCGGACACGCTACGGGGCAGATCTGCGAACGCTCCTGGAGAGCTCCGAATTCGGGTAAGTAACAAGTAATTCACTTTCACATGCTTGCTCTGCATGAAGAATGCCTTACCCACCGCTATCTTCTTTACTGCCTCAATTTCCTGGAGGGCCTTCTAGGCTTCGGCCTTAGCGGCTTCGGCACTCTCAAGAGCCGACGCAAGCTCGGACTCTCGAGTCTTAGAGTCACGCTCCAAACTCTCGTGTATTTCCACGAAAGCCTGGAGCTCTTGCCGCACCTCCGCCACCCGTGTCTCCTGCTTCTCTCACTCGGCGCGTTCCGCGGCCGCATTGCATTCGGCCGCGGACACCGCCTCCTTCAGGGTCGCCACCTCGTTCATAGCCCCTGGAGTACCCACATTATCCCTGTTATTCTTCCTTTTTGCAACCAAATCCTTTTCTATAAGGTACAACTTTAATAAGGTTTTACTTACCTTCCTTATCCTCGAGCTACTTCTTGGCACGGCCGAGCTTGATCTCGAACCGCTCGAGGCGCTGCTTCAAGAAATTGACCTCCGCAGTCAGTGCGGCAGAGGTCAGCAGCGCCGCCTGCATTCCCATATTGACATATTTGTGTTAGACTCCTGCGTATATCTTTTTAGATCCTCAGTTCGGCTTTTCTTTCCGAACACCGAGTTGAGCATCAGGGGCTACTGTATATGCGGTACTATTTTTACACATTCTAATCACATACCTCAAATCCTGTTAGAAGCCTGGTGCAGGCTTCGGTCAGCCCGCTCTTGGCGAGCTGAACCTTCTGAATCACCGCACTCATGACAGTGCGGTGCTCCTCGTTGATGGAAGCGCCGTTGAGCGCCTCCAGCAAGCTATCCGGCACCTCCGGTTAGACGGAGGCCGCCGGCGTTGCTGTCTTGCCCTTCTCATGAAGGGGCCGCCCGCCGGACTCCGGAACCACCAAAGGTTCCGGTGCGGAGTCCGGTCTGAAGTCCGGGAGGTTGCCCTGCGGCACCTCTGGGGCCTCCTCCTCCTGGATGGTCCCCTTCTGGGACCCCACCTCAGCGTCGTATGCGTCACGGGGGGAGAAGGTGGTAGGAAGTGAAGCACTATTCACATCCGACGAACCCAGGGACCCACTCGATGAAGCGGGGAGATCGTCCTTGGGCAGACTACATGGTTGTATGCAGCGTTAGAAGACACTATTCGACAAAAATAAAAATTATGAGTTATTTAGGAATCCGGACACTTACAATCTCGCCAGGGGCTTGGCCCTCGAGGGCCACTCCTCGTCGCCGTCGTTGGTGTTGGTGGAACAATCCGGGGGAAGGGTCCTTCCTTTCTTGGACCCTTCGGCCTCCCCCGTTGGGGAAGCCTTCCTCTTCTTCTCTCCCCCCGCTGGGGGAGAGGCCTCTTTCTTCTCCTCCTCGTCTTCGTGGGAGGAGTCCGCCTTGGAGTCATCGGACGATGAATCCGATAACACCTGGCGCCGGGAACTCCTCCGGGTTCCCATGACCTTCTTCTTGGCCTTCTTCTCCAGCACCACATAAGGCGCCGGGACCAGCAGCCCTGTCAAACGGGCATCCGCTGGGTCTTCTGGAAGGGGAGCCGGATAGTTAACCTGTCCGGACGTCTTCTGCCAGGCCTGTTAAAGGTAATGGGAGTTTAGATCCCACATAGAGTCAAACTATGGAAAGCAAGTGTCCCGTAAAGGATAATATAGCTTACCTCGCCAGCCTGACGCTGCGAGCTGAATCCGCGATCTTCGGTAGCGGATGCGGGAGCCACGGCGCCCTTGAACAGCACCCTCCAGGCCTCTTCGTACATAGTGTCGAAGAGCCCGCTCAAAGTCTGGTGTTGTGCCGGATCGAACTCCCACAAGTTGAAGTCCCGCTGTTGGCATGGGAGAATCTAGCGGATGAGCATGACCTGGACTACGTTGACAAGCTTGAGCTTCTTGTTCACCAGGGTTTGGAGACAGGATTGGAGTCCGGTCAGCTCCTCCGAATCGCCCCACAACAAGCCCTTCTCTTTCCAGGAGGTGAGCCGTGTGGGGATGCCAGATCTGAATTCGAGGGCCGCTGCCCATTCAGGGTCACGCGGCTCGGTGACATAGAACCACCCCGATTGCCACCCTTTGATGGTTTCCACGAAGGCGCCCTCGAGCCAAGTGACGTTGGGCATCTGGCCCACCATGGCGCCTCCGCACTCCGCTTGGCGGCCACCCACTACCTTCGGCTTGACATTAAAAGTCTTTAGCCATAAGCCGAAGTGGGGCTGGATGCAGAGGAAAGCCTCGCACACGACGATAAACGCTGAGATGTGGAGGATAAAATTCGGGGCCAGATCATAGAAATCCAGGCCATAGTAGAACATGAGACCCCGGACAAAGGGGTGGAGTGGGAAGCCCAGTCCGCGGAGGAAAGGGGGAAGGAACACAACCCTCTCATGGGGCCTGGGGGTGGGGATGAGCTGCCCCTCATCGAGGAGCCGGTGCGCGATGTCGCTGGACAAGTATCCGGCCTTGCGCAGCTTTTTGATGTGCCCCTCCGGGACGGAGGAGGCCATCCACTTGCCTCCCGCTCCAGACATGGTTGGAGAAGGTTGAGATGAGATGTGCGGGCTTGGGCGCTGGAGCTCGAGTGCACGGAGATGGATAAGCAAAGGAGGAAGAAGGCGTAGGTAAAAAGGTGGATCCTTATCCCCTTATATATGGGCGGACGAAACTATGCATCCCCACCAGCCCAGTAAAACTCGCTTATCTCCCAAGCGCCGCAATCAGTGGCGCGGTTGGGTTACCCATGTCCGTATTGATGAGAATCCCGGAATAAGGGGACACGATCTCTGCTTTGACAATATGTGCCAAGGAAACCGCTTCGCTAAACGCGCTGAGGCAGAATAATGAAAATGATTCGAGTAAAGGCTTGGCCGTGGTGTGACGTCATGCCGCGAAATACGTCAGCAGATTGAACTTGTGTGAATATTATTCTCTCTATGGTGGAATGTGGAATTTATTTTGCAGAGCCGGACACTATCATGGTGTTCAAAATCTTCTATGAATTATTCAGAGGAGGAACCCGCCTTGCGATGTCGAAGACAATATGCGCGCCGGACTCGTCGTCATTGAAGCCTGGTTCAGGGGCTACTGAGGGAGTCCTAGACTAGGGGGTGTCCGGATAGCCGAACTATCATCATCGGCCGGACTCCAAGACTATGAAGATACAAGATTGAAGACTTCGTCCCGTGTCCGGATGCGACTTTCCTTGGCGTGGAAGGCAAGCTTGGCAATACGGTTATGTAGATCTCCAACCATTGTAACCGACTCTGTGTAACCCTAGCCCTCTCCGATGTCTATATAAACCAGAGGGTTTTAGTCCGTAGGACGAACAACAATCGTACCATAGGCTATCTTCTAGGGTTTAGCCTCCTTGATCTCGTGGTAGATCTACTCTTGTACTACCCATATCATCAATATTAATCAAGCAGGAGTAGGGTTTTACCTCCACCGAGAGGGCCCGAACCTGGGTAAAAACATCGTGTCCCTTGCCTCCTGTTACCATCCGCCTAGACGCACAGTTCGGGACCCCCTACCCGAGATCCACCGGTTTTGACACCGACAGTGCCCACAAAAGTTAGATAAATGTGAAGCTTTTGAGAGAGTGAGAGGACCTGGTGCTTCAATGTCATCGACGATCTTTTCAACTTGCACTTCTTTTGGAACGCGAGGATGAGCTGGTTGTCGTCGAGGAATTTGATCAGCATTTTCTTCAGCACCATTTTCTTCAGCATTTTCCTCAGGTACATCAGCTCGACGATCTTCGCGTTTTGGAATGAATTCTTCAGTAGATTCTTCGGTAGGAATGACATCCTCAGTAGCCTTGAACTTGATAGAATCTTTAGGTGCTTGTTCATCTATCATAGAAGGTAGGTGCTCTCTTTGCAAGCCATTAGTTTCATCGAACCGCACATCTACAGTTTCAACAATCTTGTGAAGAGCTATGTCGAAGACCCTGTAGGTGCGCGAGTCCTTTCCGTAACCAAGCATAAAACCTTCATGTGCTTTCGGTGCGAATTTAGCATTGTGATGAGGATCTCTAATCCAACATTTAGCACCGAAGACTTTGAAATAACTCACATTGGGTTTCTTGTCAGTGAGGAGTTCATAGGGAGTCTTCTTGAAGAATTTGTGAATATATACTCTGTTGATGATGTGGCACGCGGTATCAATTGCATATATCCAAAAACGATGAGGCGTTTTGTATTCATCAAGCATAGTGCGCACCATCTCAACAAGAGTTCTGTTCTTGCGCTCCATGACGCCATTTTGCAGAGGAGTATAAGGAGCAGATAACTCATGAGTAATACCAAGTTCATTAAGATAGTCATTAAGACCGGAATTCTTGAACTCAGTTCCATTGTCACTCCTGATGTGCTTGATCTTCACACAAAAGTTGGTTGAAGCCCTTGAGGAAAATCGTTTGAAGACTTCCTGCACTTCATGTTTGTAAGTAACAATGTGTACCCATGTGTAACAAGAGTAATCATCAAAAATAACAAAGCCATATAGTGATGCATCATTAGTCACAGCAGAATAATGATTAGGACCGAAGAGATCCATGTGAAGCAATTCAAATGGTCGAGTGGTGGTCATGATAGTCTTCGCTGGATGCTTGGCCTTAGTCATCTTCCCAGCTTCACAGGCACCACACAAGTGATCCTTGAGGAATTTGACATTCTCAATGCCAATGACATGCTTCTTCTTCGCAAGCGTGTGCAAATTCCTCATGCCAGCATGACCAAGTCGTCGATGCCATAGCCAGCCTTCTGAAGCTTTTGCAAGTAAGCACACGGAAGGTTGTGGTCCTGTAGAGAAATCAACAATGTACAAGTCTCCTCTCCTAAAGCCTTCGAAGACTTTGGAATTGTTAGCTTCCATGATCACAACACAACGATACTTTCCAAAGACAACAACCATATCAAGATCACAAAGCATTGAGACAGACATGAGGTTGTATCCTAAGGACTCGACAAGCATGACTTTGTCCATGTGTCGATCCTTAGAGATTGCAACCTTACCTAGACCCAACACCTGACTTTTGCCTTTGTCAGTGAAGATGATATGCTTCAGATGTGACGGTGTTAAGGGAGTATCCATCAATAGATTATTGTCACCTGTCATCTGATTTGTACATCCACTATCGAGGACCCACTCATTTGCTTTGGGTTGATCATCCTGCAGATGAATTAGTGCATCTTACAAACTCATACACTTCATTAGTGAAGAATATGGCATCAGTATCATCAGTTCAATTTCATCAAGCAATAGCACAGATAAGCAGTGTGAGGACGTGTGAAATGAAATTTCATTTCATCATGATTTGCCTGCGTCCTTTCAGGCAATGTTCAGGTCTCTAGCAAATTCTTTAGTCGTTTTGAGCACGACTGGAGACCTGACCCTGCATAAGAGATTAGTTCTTTTTCTTCACCACCCACATCTGGAGGGGTGGAAAAGAATTCATCACTCTGCGAGCACCATATGAAAAAGGTGGCATGGACGTCAGTCCACTTTGTTTCACATAAGAGGGGTTAGGGTAAGCATATGAATAAGTGGAGAAATTCTTCGAGGACTTATGAACGTAATGATTTGAAGAATAATGCACATATTCATAGCCCTTAGCTCTACCTTGCGAAACAGAGCTGTTAGCACGATGATGATCATATGAGGATTTTGATCCATGTGAGGAATTTGATCCACGTGAGGAATTTGGTCCGTGTGAGGACTTGGATCCATATGAAGAATTTGGTCCATATGAAGAGTTTGATCTGGGGTTCCTATTCTTCACAGGTGGTGTCATGAGGACATTCACCTGAAGACTTTCAACATAACTTTTGGGAACCCAGATTTTCTTCATATGGGAACCGTTCCTGCAGTTAGTGCCAACATATCTAGCAAATACTTCACCATTCTGATTTTTGAACAGTTTATAGTTGGAGTCAAATGACTCATCAGAAGAATGAGGAGATTCACAAGTAAAGCCAGATAAGTTAGATGGATCAACTGGAGGTCCCTTTGCAGCAACCCATGAGGTTTTGGGGTACTGCTCAGGCTTCCAATCTGTTCCATCAGCATTGAGTTTCCTCTCAAAGGCAATACCCTCTTTCCTAGGGTTTCTGTTGAGGATCTGCTTTTTAAGCACATCACAAAGAGTCTGATGCCCATTGAGGCTTTTGTACATGCCTATCATATACAATTCCTTCAGCCCTGCATTGTCAGTCATACTAGCAATGTCCTCAGATGAGGAATTAATGATAGCAGAGGCAGGTGAAGAATTTGTAACATTTGAAGCATTGGAACATTCAGGTGAAGAATTTGCAGATTCACGTTCAATGCACTTTAAGCATGGAGGATCAAATTCTTCCTGAGTAGCGCTGATTTGTTGAGCAAGTAATGAATCGCGCTCCTTCTGAAGATCTTCATAACTCACTCTTAGCTTCTCAAGATCTTGATTTCTTTGAAGAAGTACAAGAGAAAGCTTCTCGTGATCAGATAAGAGAGTGTTATGATGACCTTGAAGGTCGTCAAACTTGGAATGGAGTCCCTGAAGACTTTCAGCCAAGGCTTTTGACTGATCCATTTCTTCACCCAACATATCATCGCTCTTATTTAGCATGTAGTGAACTTTTTCCAAGGCTCTTTGTTGTTTATGGGCAAGGGAAGCAAGTTTGACATAGCTAGGTCCAAATTCATCGCCAGATTCATCATCACTAGATTCGGATAGGTAGGATTCGGTTACCTCAGCACCGTTTGCCATAAGGCAGGGGCTAGACTATGATGATTCTGGTTCGAATGTCATCGCATTGAGAGATTCCTTGTAATCCTCAAACCAAGGATCATGACGAGTCCGATGACCTTCATAGACCTCAGAGAGACGGTCCCAGATTAGTTTCGCGTGATTGAGATGCATGACGTTCCTGAACTGATTTCGGGACAGACTAGAGTAGATGACATCCTTTGCTGTGAGGTTAAGAAGTGTGTACTTGCGAATGTCATCAGCCTCAGCCATCTTGCATAGATCGGTAAGACCAAACTCGGTGACGGTCCACAGTTTGTTGTCCATAGCCATGAGTCGCTTCTTCATCATGGCCTTCCACCGAGGATACTCATGACCATCAAAGATGGGGCAGGAAACGTTCCTCAATCCTGCAGTCGACATAACTAGAACTCCAGGTGGTTAAACCAAAATCACACAGAACAAGGGAGTACCTTGCTCTGATACCAATTGAAAGTGCGTTATATCAACTAGAGGGGGTGAATAGGTGATTTTTATGAATTCTTCACTGAGGAATTTGCCGGTGAGGAAATTCCTTAGCGAAGAACTACTTGCAGCGGAATAAGTACTCAGAAGTAAGCATAACAGAATACACACATAGTCATCATGATGAAATGAACACAATCACATAGTACAGAAAGCGTAAACACAGGATAACACAAGATGAAGACAAACAGACTGAAGAAATTAAACTGAGCAAATTGAGAAAGTCTTTAGTCAAAGTCTTCAAACACAGATATGAACAAACACTCAACACAGTAATGAGGAAATGAAAGAGTTGAGGAAATAGAACCATTAAGGTTGGTGAAGACAATGATTTGGTAGACTAGTTCCAACTGCTGTCTCAGTTGTACGTCTGGTTGGAGCGGCTGAGTATTTAAACTCGAGGACACACAGTCCCGGACACCCAGTCGCTGAGCACGCAGCTTAGGACACCAAGTCATCACCGTATTCTCCTTGAACTAAGGTCACACAGACCCCGTCCAATCACTCGTGGTAAGTCTTCAGGAGACTCCCAAACCTTCACAGACTTCGGTCACTCGGCGATCCACAATTCCTCTTGGATGCTCTAGACCATGACGCCTAACCGTCTGGAAGAAGCACAATCTTCAAAGGTAACAAGCATCAGATCCATGCAGGATCAATCTCTTCAGTGATGCTCAACCACTTTGGGTTTGTGGGTGTTTGGGTTTGGATTTTCCTCACTCGATGATTTTCGCTCAAAGTCCTCGGAGGATGGGTTGCTCTCAAATGACAAGTGTCAGTTTCTCTCGGAGCAGCCAACCAGCTAGTGGTTGTAGGGGGCGGCTATTTATAGCCTAGGGAGCAGCCCGACATGATAAGACATAAATGTCCTTCAATGATATGACCGTTATGTGGATAAGATATTTTGGGACAGCTGGCGCGAAGCACAGCAACGGTCGGAAATTTGACTCTCAAATTCCTCAGGGCTATCATGTTCCTCACTGTGTAGGCAATCCGCACTAGCGAATTCCTAACTCCTCAGTCAGAACAAATTCCTCAGCGACCAGAAGAACTTTGTCTCTGTCACTGAAGAAATTTACTGAACTGTATGATATTTCCAATGGCTTCACTCGAAGGGATTGGTAGGTGTAGGATTTTGAGTTGAGCATCACATGGAAATTTTTCCTTAGTATTTCCTCGACCCCCTTTAACAGTACGGTGTTTCCTATGACTCAAGAAAGAGAAAAACAAAACTATGAAAACGAAAGTCTTGAAGCTTCATATTCCTCGCATGAATATCAAGTCTTCACGGACACACCAATTTCTTCACTTTCAAAGTCTTCAAAAGTCTTCAGGAATACTAAAATCTTCAGTCGAAGATATTCATTTTTAGGGGTCGACTTTCTCTGTAAATATCAAACTCCTCATAGACTTATAGACCTGTGTACACTCATAAACACATTAGTCCCTTAACCTATAAGTCTTCAATACACCAAAATCACTGTGGGGCACTAGATGCACTTACATATGTCAACTTGCGACCATCACTATTGGTCACTGAAAGGTCATTGTTTTTCATTTGCGACCTTTTTGTGACCAAAAACAGAAGGTCAAAACCTGGCGGTCGTAACCTAAAATTAACGACCTTCTTCGGGATAAGGTCGTAGACGTTTACAACAAAAAAAAGGTCATGGAACCCATGACCTTTTGTTTTGGTCATTGGTTGTCTGCCCAGGCCACGTCGGATCCGATATGGCAATCTGACGTAGAAAAATTGTGACCAATTGAAAAGGTCATTGATAAGATTTAGCCCGGTCCAATTCGACGTTCTACATCGGCCGAGCCCAACAATTTAGCCCATTTAATAATTTTTTTCTCTTTAACTTGGGTTACATACATGGGCTTTACCCAATAATTCAGCCTTTTTATTTCTGGGTCATGACCTTTTAACATTGTTTGGGCTATTATATTTTGGAGCAGGACCCACCAATCAGATGAGTCCCACTTGTCATACTGCCACACATTTGACCCACATGACAGAAATTTCAAAATTGCTCAGATTATTTTCATAAGTTGGTCCCATGAGTCAGGTTTCCATTTCACTAATTTTTTTCAAATCACATAATTGTTATTTCAAACAGAACATAATAAATGCAATTCATCAAAGAACACTAAATTAGTCTACTATAATCTGTACATAGTCTATTACAATATGTACAGTTTATTACACATAGACAAAACATACAACTATTGGCTACGTGGCCTTGAACTTCAAATATACTTCCTACTTCACTTCCAGACTAGAGATCCTGTAAATGAGAGGGAACACCATTTTCGGGTATGTTTGTAGAGTCCAAACGAAGGCACCTAACAATAAACCAAAAGAGTTAGAAACAAACTAAAAACAAATATACAAGGCAGCTAGGGACTAAATCATGAAGCATATGTACATGTAATAGTAACAACCACAATGAATAGCTAGTTGAGATCAAAACAGATAGAATATAACCACATGTCACCCCTATCTATTTTGTGTGTGCAAGTATAGAAAAATATGTGCCAATAATTATCTTGGACAAACTAAATTGCCGCTGTTATCCAGATAGATCAATCTGAAGAAACTACTATTCTACTACCACCCATTAACTAATATGACCTAGTAATTCTAGGCACCGCATGCAATCAAACATCACTAGCTCAGGTAGTACATGTTGATGTTGCAGAGTGTGGCAACAAGGTTTAGTTCTCCATTGACGTCACAGCCAATACTGATTGAGCGAGCTGTCATGGACCTGCAAAAACAATTAAAGAGAGCAAATAATAAGGTACCCTCTCCAATTAATTGCAGCTTTTGAAGGCAACTATAGTTGTTCAGAAAACATGGTTTCTACAACTTTAAGCCATTTAAGTATGAGTAATAAGAAACAACATCTCTTGGGAAGAGTGTAGACAACTTTAACAGAACAAATGAGAAATGACTCTTTAACGCAATATCAAAACTACTCAAAGGTGAGAACTAAGAACATGCCATTTATCTTTCAAATGACAAAGATCATCACTGCAATCATCACATACACAATTAGGTACACAATGATGAGACTGAACGGGTGTTGTTTTTTAGACTGCACGGTCAACAACAACAACAAGTGTACAATATGTTTAGGTACACAAGCATGTGTAGCAAGTATTAAAAGTTTGATCTATTTGGTGGAAGCCACCATTGATCTTGTTCTCACAGCCATACTTACACACACATGCAGTTTTAATTAATTAAATGAGCAGGCAACAAAGGCAATTGGAAATCTAGGGACAGGAGGTAGTGAGAGCAACGCAAGATATACACTACTAGAGGGATCGTCAAGTTGTAGGGGATGGAGGTGTTTCACTTGGTTTCAAAATAAGATGCACACAAAGACAGCCACATAAATATAACAGTGCATAGTACTGAGGAAAACAGGGACATCTCTTTGCCAACATGTATAATTCGGAGCAACAATAGCGAGCAGAGGAAGATGAGAGGGAGATGGAGATGCTACGTGTTGTCGTGGGTCGGCGTGGACATGCTTGAGCTCGAGGCAGGACCACTTGGTCGCCCTAGGGGCAGAGGAGCAAACCCCTCAGGGCCCTCATGCTCGAGCAGAGCACGGCCCAAGAACCCACCTCCTGCATCTGAGGTTGGTTCTCCGAAACACACCTCCTGCAGCAAAATCCATGGGTGGCCTGCAGCACAGCAGAACACAAAGAATATAGTTACATACACTATCAGTGTTCATCCATGGCTGCCAGATTGGATCGAATCAAAGAGAGAAGGGGAAGGGAAGGGCTACCTTGAGGATCAAATCTAATCAGCACCATCGCCTTCATGGTGTTCGGAGACCCATGGTCGGTTGTAGCCATCGGAAACCCTAGGTAGGCCACGCGGTGAGCTGCACGACCTCTCAGTCATTCCCATGGGGAGAAGTCTGCCCGGTGCCACTCTGGTCAGGCTCCATCTTCCAGCTGCTGCGATCGATTAAAGTCAGAATACTCATTGCAAACAATTTAGATAGAGACGTGCAGGCTTCAGCGAAGGAATCATAACTTGCACTCTTTTCAAGTAGTGTAAAATTAAGTTGTGCGGTTTGGCAGTTACCTGTGACTGGGAATTCAAAATAACTGATCTGTAAAAACTAAAATATCTACTACTGTAGTAAACAGTGGAGTGTCGAGATGAATATTTGTATGGATGAACTAATAGGTTGCTCAGTTCAGAATTCACATTGATTTGTATATATCTACTAAAACATACAATAGCTCATATACTCATATATTCATCCCTAAATGGCAGGTAATTAAGTTAATGAGCCTTAAATAGTAGGCACAGATCTAGTATTATATAATACAACTACGGTAGGAATAGATTAAATTATTGTGTTCATCGATAACAAGTGCGTTGTTGTCAACCTATTCAACCCTGTTGGCACTAGCAATGATGATTTCCCAGAAGATAAAACAAAAGAAACTAATCCTAACTATATAGTTAACTTAGATATTAGTTTAACTCGGAAATTGAATGGCATAACAAAATGCAGACAGAGGCACCTTGCTTGCTGCTGCTGCTATTGCTAACAACAGCAGCATTATTTGAGCAATTAATCCAACAAATTTCGTCTACACCTCTATGCAACCTCCTGCTTGTTGGTCCATATATGAAACCATCCGCATTAACATGCTGCATGCACTATACTACTGTCCTATGTTGTAGGGTTCAGACCTGGGCTGGGTTGATTTAATTTTGCAAATAAGTACAAGATATCATCGTCCTCACCACTCAAGGATGGCACTGGAGATGCGTAGATTTTGATATAAGCTTCATGCAGAAATCCAACATCGTGCAAGTAGTACATACCAACAATGACTGGTAGTAATTATCCTTTTTTCTAAAGAATGGATGGCCTGGTTCAGCTAACAATCAGTAGGAAGACGTCTTTTTCAGGACATGAATCCTACATCTAGTAGTAATCAACGATCCTGTGTAGCTACCACTACAACATTAGTGTGCCACGGAGAAAGGAACGAAGAGGTGAGCCTCACCTTTCCAGGATGAGGAGGTGGTTGGGCTCAAGGCCAACGGCTTGGGCGAGATGAGTTGCTGCTCCTGCTCGGGCTCAGGACAGCTGCGCCGCCACCTCGGAGCGGCGACAGATGGGCGGGGGCGAAGCTCGAGGTTGAGGAGCATGGGTGGCACGGATCCGAAGTGGCGACAGATGGGCGGGGGCGAAGGTCGAGGTCGAGGAGCGCGGGTGGCGCGGATCCGGAGCGGCAACAGAAGGGAGCGGGCGTGGGCGGCCTGGATCCTCACAGGCCAGGTCCCAATAATGCGGCTAGGCTAGAGAGTCGGCCAGATCCAAACGATGCGGCCGCAAGGAGGTGGCTGGGCTTGCGGCCAACGGCCAGGTCTAGCAACTTCATGGCGTCAGGGCAGGGGAGGAAGAGGCCATCCTGCCCATGGCATCCTGGATCTGGGAGGGAGAGAACACAAGGTGAGGAAGTAAGGGAGGGATGTGAGGTGGAGGAGGAGGAGATGGAGTAGAGGGACGCACCTGAGTTGCCGAACCATGCCGGGGGAAACCCTAGCAATGGGAGACGGTCGCGGGTGGCACTGGAAGACCCAGCGAAGCGAGATGAGCCCCAGGAGCCACTCGTGTTGTGCCATAGGAGCCGGAGATCGCCAGAATCGTCTGGCAGCGCAGATGTGTCCCAGGAGAGAGAGGGCTCTTCTTGAGGTGGGAGGAGAGGAGGCGCGGTTTGGGAGGGATGGTGGGTGGGTGGCGGCGATGGGTGGGAGACGAGGGGAGATGGTGAGGGAGGAGGAATCTGGAGCGGCGGTGGGATCTGGAGCACTAGGGTTTGTGTTCAAGGCTGTGGGCCCGGCTTCGTGGGGTGAGAGGGTGAGGGAGAAAGGGCTGCCGTCGGATCCGGGAGCATCCGACGGTGTTGGAGGCACGATCCGCGTGACATGCCCATGGACCAATCAGAACCTAGTACACGTTATAACCATCTAAATTGGTCGTAATCGACTTAAAATAAGGCGTTGAATCATATAAGCAGTTTTATGATATGAGAAATTTAAAAAATAAAAACATTCTCATTGTGGTAGCAAATGTGACCTAGTTTTTCGGAAAACTAAGAAACTTGGAATTGAAGTAAGACAAATATCTTTAAAAAGTGTTATGAGAAATGATTTTTTAGGGAAAAAATCATTTTCTATTTTCGGAGCGACAAAATTCTTTTTTTATGAAGAATCTACCAAATATTTGTTTCAAAATGGCACCACACCATTTTCCAAAACTATAAGACATCAGTTTACGTACGGTTGACCAAATCTTAACATGTAAAATGCTTTTGATCCACCCTCATCAAAAAGACAATTTATGTTTCACAAAAGAATCTACCTGAGCATTCTTTTTTCTCTACTTTTTCACATGAAAAATTCAAAAAAAATGATCTCATATTGTGCAAAAGGGTGCATATTGGAATGGAAAACAATGTTGCCTAAGGAAGTATTCATTTTGTTTGGACAAAAAAATCATTTTCCATTTTTTGAGTGCCCAAAATGAGCTTTTTTTGTGAAGGACCTACCATATATTTGTTGCAAAATTGTACCAAATCAATTTTATAAAATAATAGGCCATATTTAATGTACAATTGACCAAATGGTTGGGTGTCAAAAGTTTCGATCCACCTCTCATGAAAAAGACAAATTTCCGACGATTCAGTAGGAAGCGGGTCAAGTTTGAACTGCAGCTACCTCATAGTTTGCTCTTTATTTTTTTTCAAAAATCATTTCTAGGGACATAAGTATATATTTAATCAGAGAAACATCAAAAAAAATTCCAAGATTCAACCACTAGCTAGGAACGGTCATGCCTACCGTTTTGACCGCATTTTGAAACGGGCATAAAAATTCAGAAAAAAAACAAAAAATTCGGAAACCTTCGCATTGTGTGATTACATGTGACCAAGTTACTAAGAAAAATAATAAACTTGTAATACAGTAATTCTTTTAAAAAAGTGTTCTCAGAAACGAGCTATCATGTGTGGAGATCAATGCTTTTCAAGCCAAATGATCAATGTTATGGTAGCATTCATGGTATAGTTTGTTCAAATGACCCCATATTGTGCACAAGGGTGCATATTGGAATGGAAAACAATGTTGCCTAAGGAAGTTTTCATTTTCTTTGCACGAAAAAAATCATTTTTCATTTTCCGAGTGCCCAAAATGAGTTTTTTTGTGAAGAACCTACCAAATAATTGTTGCAAAATTGGACCATATCAATTTTCTAAAATACTAGGTCATATTTAATGCATAATTGACCAAATGGTTGCGTGTCAAAAGCTTTGATCCACCTCTCATGAAAAAGACAATTTTCTGCTGATTTAGTTAGAAGTGGGTCAAATTTGAACTGCAGTTGCCTCATAGTTTGCTCTTTATTTTTCCCAAAAATCATTTTTATGTACAAAAGTATATATTTAATTAGAGAAAAACCAAAAGTTTTCCAAGATTCAACCACTAGCTAGGAACAGTCATGCCCGCCGTTTTGACCGCATTTTGAAACGAGCATAGGAAATTCAAAAAAATCAAATAATTCGAAAACCTTCGCATTGTGTCTTTATATGTGGCCAAGTTACCAGAAAAAATAATAAACTTGTAATATGATAATTATTTTAAAAAATTGTTCTCAGAAACAAGCTATCATGCGTGGAGTTCAATGACTTTCAAGCCACACGATCAATCTTATGGCCACATTCATGGCATAGTTTGTTCAAATGATCTCATATTATGCACAAGGGTGCATATTGGAATGGCAAACAATGTTGCCTAAGGAAGTTTTCATTTTCTTTGCACGAAAAAAGCATTTTTCATTTTTCGAGTGCCCAAAATGAGTTTTTTTTGTGAAGAACCTACCAAATAATTGTTGCAAAATTGGACCAAATCAATTTTATAAAATACAAGGCCATATTTAATGCATAACTAACCAAATGGTTGGGTGTCAAAAGCTTTTATCCACCTCTCGTGAAAAAGACAAATTTCTACCGATTTAGTTGGAAGCGGGTCAAATTTGAACTGCGGCTGCCTCATAGTTTGCTATTTATTTTTCCCAAAAATCATTTTTAGGTACCAAAGTATCTATTTAATCAGAGAAACAGCAAAAGTTTTTCAAGATTCAACCACTAGCTATGAATGGTCATTCCCGCCGTTTTGACCGCATTTTGAAACGGGCATAAAAAATTCAAAAAAATTGGAAAACCTTCGCATTGTGTCATTATATGTGACCAAGTTACCAGGAAAAATAATAAACTTGTAATACGACATTTCTTTTTAAAAAGTGTTCTCAGAAATGAGTTATCATTTGTGAAGATTCATGGCTTTCAAGCCAAATGATCGACCTTATGGCCACATTCATGGCATAGTTTGCTCAAACGATCTCATATGGTGCACAAGGGTGCATATTGGAATGGCAAACAATGTTGCCTAAGGGAGTTTTCATTTTCTTCGGATGAAAAATCAATTTTCCATTTTTCGAGTGCTGAAGATGAGTTTTTTTTGTGAAGGACCTACCATATATTTGTTGCAAATTTGGACCAAATCAATTTTATAAAATACTAGGTCATATTTAATGCACAATTGACAAAATGGTTGGGTTTCAAAAGTTTTGATCCACCTCTCGTGAAAAAGACAAATTCTCTCCGATTCAACAGGAAATGGGTCAAAGTTGAACGGCAACTCAAACATGAGGAGACCGAACTATGCTCAAACATGAATTAGCAGCCAAGTGCTTGATTAGCGGTACGGGAAATGCACATGGCCAATGGGCGTGAGTTTTGGCTGAGGATGATCACCTACTAAGAAGATTGTCTTCACAATTTTTCAGCTCAAAAGGAGGATCCTAGGTGGTACTTGCTTTGCAAAGTACCACACTGGACAAAAATATGAATGTTGAAGCTGGGCTCAAAATAATGAATGGATTGAGCTGAAATTTGGTGGAGATGGTTATTTGGGCATACGAAAGCACTGTAGAAAATTGATACCATTTGGACATGCCAAAGTGGTACTTCCTTCACAATGCTCTTCTCTGGACAGAAATTTGGGAAAATTAGCGAGAGAAATTGGATAAATGAAATGATCTCAAATTGGGTGTAGGTAAGTTACATAGGTATGGTCATGCCCTGGTAAATTTTCACATCATTTGGGTAAGCCTAGCTAGTACTTACTTCACAAAGCTTCTCTCGAGATAGAAACTTTGGAAATTTCCTGAGAACAATTTACCAGGAACATGGAGCTGAATATTATCATGTGTCAATGATTTGGGTATGGAAGAGTGCCCAAAAAGTTTGACGGTAATAGGAGGGGTCAAGATAACACTTACTTTGCAACATGCCAATCTAGCCGTAAAATATAAATGAACCTGGGCTCACATAGATGATTTGACTGAGATGCAATTTGGAGGAGGGTGATAATTTGGGCATATGAAGGAACTGTACAAATTTCATGTCATTTGGATATATAAAAATGGTACTTCCTTCACAATGCTTCTAGGTGGACAAAAACTTTGGAAATTTGTCGAGGAAGATTTGCTAGGCAAATGGAGCTGAATTTTTCCATGAGGCAATGATCTGGATAGGAAAGAGTGCCCAAAAATTTCGAGGGCAATCAAGAATATATAAATAGCACTTCCTTCATAAAGTGTTGTTGTGAACAGAATAGGAAAATGAATATTGTTGAATTATTTTTGAACTAGGCAAGGAAGGATTTTTACATATTTGATGAAGATATGACCCAAACAATTTATGAGATTTTTTTGGGAATTTTGGGAATGATAGAAATATAGGTTGCTTCACAACCTAGGGTAAAAATTAACACATGGACATGACACATAGGCAAAACTGATGAGGTGGCGCCTAGTCATAGCAATCCACCATAATTTACAAGGTTATGACCATCTATATTGGTCATGATCAGCTAGAAATAAGGCAGCGGACTAGTGTTGCCTGCTTTATGACCATTTCGTGTAAGGAAATTATGACCTTTCTGACCAAAATGGTCGATATAGTTGAGGGTTTGGAGCCCCCTGAACAGCTTTTGACCAATTGGTCTCAAATGGTCATAGATCTATGACCAATTCTTCCAGGGTCACTCACAGAAGGTCACTAGTTGACATATTTCTTGTAGTGGGACCAATAAGGTTTGTGTTTGGATGCGTGCGATAGAATTGAAGATTGTCGGAGAGAGAGAGAGAGAGAGAGAGGGGGGGGGAGAGAGCAGGAGTCCGGGAGAGGGGAAGGTCACGTTTTATGCATCAAAGACTGATATAAACCATGTTTCGATATAAACTTGCATTCAAATATTTCAATTGGAGAACATGCTGTGTGCAATCCACACATAAACATAGATATGTGTATCAAACAAGTTAATTAATTTGACTTTCAACATGTTCATGGAGTACTATAATACTGTCCAACATGCTACTCAATTGAGGTGTTCAATTTTGGATTTAGTTCACTATTTTGACCTGGTGAACGAGCTATTTCGTTGAATCAAGACATTTCATTTTGGGTTTGATTCCCGTTTTTTGAGTGGGTCAACTATTTTTCATATAGTAAATCATTAGCAACGAGCATGTAAAAACACATTTGTCCCGAGCATAATCTCTCCATCTAAAAAAGAAGTCGCAAGCTAATATTTGAAAACTTGATTGGAATCGACTTGGTAAGGTAGACGTGGATGCTCGTTCTTTCAAAATTTGAACGAGCCAGTAAACACCCTCTACTCGGTGGAATTCGCCCGAGAAAATAAATGGGAGGCATGAAATTACCGCCCTATGTGGGACACACATCAATTGGCTTGTTGTAGAACGAGGGTAGGTTCGTAACTTCATCCAAGCGCGCCTTCTCCTTGGCCGAAATGACATGTGCCAAATAATTCATCCAAACGTGCCTTCTCCTGGCCCGAAATCGCTCGCGCCGACTATTTCAAAACACGCCCTCCTCGCCCGAAATTGCTCGCGCCGACTATTTCAAAAGACACCCTCCTTGCCCGAAATCACTCGCGCCCACTATTTCAAAACACGCCCTCACCCGAAATGGCTCGCGCCCACTATTTGGGAGAAGCAAAGTTACTCTACTATCCCCGACCCTCAGTACACAGACCCAAGCCAAGAAGCCTGAAGGCAGGGGTAGAACTGTAACACACCCCACATTTCAGACAAATGTGTCCATAAGACATCATTCCCCCTCCCAGTTCCCCATTCAAACCTCGTGGGCGCCAAATAACCTTCTCCCAGAAGCTTCCTTCTCCCCAGCCACGAAACCTCAGCCCCTCATCCATGGCGCCCCACACCGCACCAAATTCACCGCCGCCCTCCTCCCCAATGCCGGAGACGATGTCCGTTTGCCGTCGTGCACTGGGCCGTGTGCCTCTTACTTCGTGTTGCCGGAGCTGCCTCGATGATGGCCGCATGAATCATACCAGAGCCGATTCACCCCCGCCATTATGCATGGCGCCGGAGCGGCTCCAATGTCGGGATGCATCCAGCAGGGCCCCGGTGCTGCTTCCCCATAGCCATTGACCGTCGCGACATCTCTGCTTTCCTGTCGCCGGTAGCCACTACAACTGCGCCGGCCTCACCGACTCGATAGCTGGAGCTGCCTACTTCACCGTGCCGCAAGATAAGTCGTACACTCATCTCAAATCACTTTATTTAGGCGTCAGTTGTCTGAATTTTTATTCTGGGCCAACCGATTCCCATTGGGAAGCAGCACCCTTCGAGGCGACGGAGCTCCTAGGCGGCCGGTTGGCTGGTGTCTATGATACGTCTCCAACGTATCTATAATTTTTGATTGCTCCATGCTACTCTATCAACTGTTTTGGACTATATTGGGCTTTATTTTCCACTTTTATATTATTTTTGGGACTAACCTATTAACCGGAGGCCCAGCCCAGAATTGTTGTTTTTTGCCTATTTCAGTATTTCGAAGAAACGGAATATCAAACGGAGTCCAAACGGAATGAAACCTTCGGGAACGTGATTTTCTCACCGAACGTGATCTAGGAGACTTGGACCCTACTCCAAGAAGCTTCCGAGGAGGTCACGAGGGTGGAGGGCGCCCCCCCTGGGCGTGCCCCCCTGCCTCGTGGGCCCCTCGGAGCTCCACCGATGTACTCCTTCCTCCTATATATACCTACGTATCCCCGTATGATCAGAACAGGAGCCAAAAACCTAATTCCACCACCGCAACCTTCTGTATCCACGAGATCCAATCTTGGGGCCTGTTCCGGAGCTTCGTCGGAGGGGGCATCCACCATGGAGGGCTACTACATCAACACCATAGCCCCTCCGATGAAGTGTGAGTAGTTTACTTCAGACCTTCAGGTCCATAGCTAGTAGCTAGATGGCTTCTTCTCTCTTTTTGGATCTCAATACAATGTTCTCCCCCTCTCTCGTGGAGATCTATTCGATGTAATCTTCTTTTTGCAGTGTGTTTGTTGAGACCGATGAATTGTGGGTTTATGATCCAACTTATCTATGGAAAATATTTGATTCTTCTCTGAATTCTTTTATGTATGATTGAGTTATCTTTGCAAGTCTCTTCGAATTATCCATTTGGTTTGGCCAACTAGATTGGTAGTTCTTGCAATGGGAGAAGTGCATGGCTTTGGGTTCAATCTTGCGGTGTCCTTACTCAGTGACAGAAAGAGTTGCAAGGCACATATTGTATTGTTGCCATCGAGGATAACAAGATGGGGTATTTATCATATTGCATCAATTTATTCCTCTACATCATGTCATCTTGCTTAAAGCGTTACTCTGTTTTTAACTTAATACTCTAGATGCATGCTGGATAGCGGTCGATGAGTAGAGTAATAGTAGTAGATGCAGAATCGTTTCGATCTACTTGTCACGGACGTGATGCCTATATACATGATCATACCTAGATAACCTCATAACTATGCTCAATTCTATCAATTGCTCAACAGTAATTTGTTCACCCACCGTAGAATACTTATGCTCTTAAGAGAAGCCACTAGTGAAACCTAGGGCCCCCGGGTCTATTCTCATCATATCAATCTATATCACTTTATTTACTTGCTTTGTTTTTGCTTTGCCTTTACTTTTTACTTTGCATCTTTATATCAAAAATACCAAAAATATTATCTCTATCAGATCTCACTCTCGTAAGTGACCGTGAAGGGATTGACAACCCCTAAGCGTTGGTTGCGAGTTGCTATCGTGTTGTGCAGGTACAAGGGACTTGCGTGTGACCTCCTACTGGATTGATACCTTGGTTTCAAAAATTGTGGGAAATACTTACGCTACTGTGCTGCATCATCCTCTTCTCTTCAGGGAAAACCAACGCAAGCTCGAGACATAGCAAGAAGAATATCTGGCGCCGTTGCCGGGGAGGCTTACGCAAAAGTCAACATACCAAGTACCCATCACAATCCCTATCTCTCACATTACATTATTTGCCATTTGCCTCTCGTTTTCCTCTCCCCCACTTCACCCTTGCCGTTTTATTCGCCCTCTCTTTCCCAACCTCCACCTCTCTTTCCTGTTTGCCTTCTTCCCATATGTATCTTTGTTTGTGTTTCCTTGTGCCTTCTATATGCTTGCATCTTCGCTTGCTGAAAATCTATTGATATGGATCCACTTAAAGTGTTCTACTTGGATCATCTTCGATCCTTATGTGCTCGTGCTGAAACCCCAACTAGCCTAGTTGATGGGAAATCTTTACATGAGCATTTTTATTATGCGCGTCACCGTTTGTCTGAAAAAGGGAGACGCCTATGGAGTCAAATAAACAGATTATTATGCTATGCTTTGAATCTTTGTGAAATGTGTGATTTTACTTGTTGCTCTAAGGACCCTAAAAAACACCTTCCCTACCTATGTGAGTTCAATGATAATGAAATCTTATCTTCTTATGAAATGGGTGTTTATAGTTACTATGATATCGAACAGATTGAAGAATTTGTCGTTTTTAAGGGTGCTCATAAAGTTGCTTCTTTGATTGAAAAGTATGATTTTACTCTCAACAAATCTGAAAATTTCGTCATACTTAAGTATTGCAATGAAAACCTTGCTCATAATGTCTATGTCCAAGAGTTTATTGAAAGAATGACCGTTGCTTTGGAAGAAAATAATGATATGCATGAATCTATAGATAATGATGATTTCGATGATTTGATTGAAATATCCCTTGATGAACATGATGCTTGCTATTCTTGTGGCCATGATGCCAATATTTATGAAGATGAATTTGCTATAGTTCCTTATGTTAAACATGAGATCGTTGCTATTGCACCCATACTTGGTAGTTCCTTCAATGAAAAGCATGATTGCAATGATTTTACTATAAATTCTCTTGATGTCAATTATTCTAATAATATGCAAAATCCTAAGCTTGGGGATGCTAGTTTTGCTATGTCTACTACTTGTTGCAATGATCATGATTGGGGTGATTCTTCTTATGATCTTGAAAATTTATTTAATCCCCATGATGAATATGAGATTGATAATATTGTTTGCAATAATATTGAAAGTAGGTTTGGAAGAGTGTCAACTTTAGATCCCACATATTTGGATAATGTTCAATCTTATGAAGTTTTTGATAAAAGTGAGTTTGGAGAGGTCATGACTTTAGTTAATGTTAATCCCACTATTTTGGAAGAGTGTCAACTTTGCATACATGTGGATCGTGTTGAGAATATGTTATGTGATAGCTATTTTGTGGAATTTGCTTATGATCCTACATGTAACTATTATGAGAGAGGAAAATATGGTTGTAGAAATTTTCATGTTACTAAATTACCTCTCTTCATGTTGAGATTGCTATCATCTCTTTGTTCTTCCTTGCATATGCTAGTTTTTGCTTGCCTTGATAATTTGTTTGCTTACAAGATGCCTATGAATAGGAAGTATGCTAGACTTAAGTGTGTTTGTCACATGTTTTATGATGCTCTCTTTGTGCTTTAATTCTTGTCTTTTTTGTGAGCATCATTGAAATATCAATGCCTGGCTAGGGGTGTTAAACGATAGCGCTTGTTGGGAGGCAACCCAATTTTATTTTGTGTTTTTTGTTTTTGGTTCTGTTTAGGTATAAATAATCCATCTAACTTCTGTTTGGATGTGGTTTTATGTTTTAATTAGTGTTTGTGCCAAGTAAGACCTATAGGATAACCTACGATGATAGTTGATTTGATTCTGCTGAAAAACAGAAACTTTGCGCGCACGAATTTAGTTATGATAAATCACAGGAACGTGCTTTTGCGCTGATTCTTTTTGATACTGATCAATAAACAAATTGTACAGGACTTCCTATTTTGGTAGAAGTTTTAGAGTTCCATAAGTTTGCGTTAGTTACAGATTACTACAGACTGTTCTGTTTTTGACAGATTCTGTTTTTCGTGTGTTGTTTGCTTATTTTGATGAATCTATGGCTAGTAAATTAGTTTATAAACCATAGAGAAGTTGGAATACAGTAGGTTTAACACCAATATAAATAAAGAATGAGTTCATTACAGTACCTTGAAGTAGTCTTTTGTTTTCTTTCTCTAACGGAGCTCACGAGATTTCTGTTGAGTTTTGTGTTGTGAAGTTTTCAAGTTTTGAGAGAATTCTTTTGATGGATTATGGAACAAGGAGTGGCAAGAGACTAAGATTGGGGATGCCCATGGCACCCCCAAGATAATACAAGGACACCAAAAAGTCAAAGCTTGGGGATGCCCCGGAAGGCATCCCCTCTTTCGTCCACTTCCATCGGTAATTTACTTGGAGCTATATTTTTATTCACCAACATGATATGTGTTTTGCTTGGAGCGTCTTGTATTATTTGTGTCTTTGCTTGTTAGTTTACCACAATCATCCTTGCTGTACGCACCTTTTGAGAGATCCATACATGATTTGGAATTTGTTAGAATACTCTATGTGCTTCACTTATATCTTTTGAGCTTGATAGCTTTGCTCTATGTGCTTCACTTATATCTTTAGAGCGTGATAATTTTTGCTCTAGTGCTTCACTTAGATCTTTTAGAGCACGGTGGTGGATTTGTTTTAAAGAAACTTGATCTCTCATTCTTCTCTTAGATTATTTTGAGAGTCTTTAATAGCATGGTAATTTTCTTAATGTTAATATACTTGGTATTCAAGATATGTGAAACTTTCTTTTGAGTGCGTTGAATACTAAGATAAGTTTGATGCTTGATAATTTTTTTGAGATATGGAGGTGATAATATCAAAGTCGTTCTAGTTGGGTGATTATGAATTTGAGAAATACTTGTGTTGAAGTTAGCAAATCCCGTAGCATGCACGTATGGTTAAAGTTGTGTAACAAATTTGAAACATGAAGTGTACCTAGCTTGTGCATCCTTATGAGTGGCGGTCGGGGACGAGCGATGGTCTTTTCCTACCAATCTATCCCCCTGGGAGCATGCGCGTAGTACTTGATTTTTGATGACTTCTACATTTTTGCAATAAATATATGAGTTCTTTTGACTAATGTTGAGTCCATGGATTATACGCACTCTCACCTTTCCGCCATTGCTAGCCTCTTCGGTACCGTGCATTGCCCTTTCTCACCTTGAGAGTTGGTGCAAACTTCGCCGGTGCATCCAAACCCCGTGATACGATACGCTCTATCACACATAAACCTCCTTATATCTTCCTCAAAACAGCCACCATACCTACCTATCATGGCATTTCCATAGCCATTCCGAGATATATTGCCATGCAACTTCCATCATCATCATCGTGACATGCATTACTTTTGTCACATTGCCACTGCATGATCTTGTAGTTGACATCGTATTTGTGGCAAAGCCACCATGCATTATTTTCCATACATGTCACTCTTGATTCATTGCACCATCCTGGTACACCGCCGGAGGCATTCATATAGAGTCATATCTTGTTCTAAGTTTCGAGTTGTAATCCTTGTGTTGTAATCAATAGAAGTGTGATGATCATCATTATTAGAGCATTGCCCAAATAAAAAAAGGGAAAGGCCCAAAAAAAGGCCAAAATAAAAAAAAGAAAGGCCCAAAAAAAAGGGGCAATGCTACTATCTCTTTTTCCACACTTGTGCTTCAAAGTAGCACCTTGTTCTTCATGTAGTGAGTCTCATATATTGTGCTTCAAAGTAGCACCATGTTTTGAATATAGTGAGTCTCATAAGTAGTCTTGTTTATACTAGTGGGAATTTTTCATTATAGAACTTGGCTTGTATATTCCTACGATGGGCTTCCTCAAATGCCCTAGGTCTTCGTGAGCAAGCAAGTTGTATGCACACCCACTAGTTTTCTTTTGTTGAGCATTCATAGCTCTAGTGCATCCGTTGCATGACAATCCCTACTCGCTCACATCGATATCTATTGATGGGCATCTTCATAGCCCATTGATACGCCTAGTTGATGTGAGACTTTCTCCTTTTTTGTCTTCTCCACACAATCCCCATCATCATATTCTATTCCACCCATAGTGCTATATCCATGGCTCACGCTCATGTATTGCGTGAAGGTTGAAAAAGTTTGAGATTATTTAAGTATGAAACAATTTCTTGGCTTGTCATCGGGGGTATAGAAGTTGGGAACATCTTTGTGTGACGAAAATGAAGCATAGCCTAACTATATGATTTTGTAGGGATGAACTTTCTTTTGTCATGTTATTTTGAGAAGACGTGATTGCTTTGATTAGTATGCTTGAAGTATTATTATTTTTGTGTCAATATGAACTTTTGTCTTGAATCTTTTGGATCTGAATATTCATACCATGATTAAGAAGATTTACATTGAAATTATGCCAAGGAATCACTCCGCATCAAAAATTCTTTTTTATCATTTACCTACTCGAGGACGAGCAGGAATTAAGCTTGGGGATGCTTGATACGTCTCCAACGTATCTATAATTTTTGATTGCTCCATGCTACTTTATCTACTGTTTTGGACTATATTGGGCTTTATTTTCCACTTTTATATTATTTTTGGGACTAACCTATTAATCGGAGGCCCAGCCCAGAATTGTTGTTTTTTTTTGCCTATTTCAGTATTTCGAAGAAACGGAATATCAAACGGAGTCCAAACGGAATGAAACCTTCGGGAACGTGATTTTCTCACCGAACGTGATCCAGGAGACTTGGACCCTACTCCAAGAAGCTTCCGAGGAGGTCACGAGGGTGGAGGCCCCCCCTGGGCGCGCCCTCCTGCCTCGTGGGCCCCTCGGAGCTCCACCGACGTACTCCTTCCTCCTATATATACCTACGTATCCCCGTATGATCAGAACAGGAGCCAAAAACCTAATTCCACCACCGCAACCTTCTATATCCACGAGATCCCATCTTGGGGCCTGTTCCGGAGCTCCGCCGGAGGGGGCATCCACCATGGAGGGCTTCTACATCAACACCATAGCCCCTCCGATGAAGTGTGAGTAGTTTACTTCAGACCTTCGGGTCCATAGCTAGTAGCTAGATGGCTTCTTCTCTCTTTTTGGATCTCAATATAATGTTCTCCCCCTCTCTCGTGGAGATCTATTCGATGTAATCTTCTTTTTGCGGTGTGTTTGTTGAGACCGATGAATTGTGGGTTTATGATCCAACTTATCTATGGAAAATATTTGATTCTTCTCTGAATTCTTTTATGTATAATTGAGTTATCTTTGCAAGTCTCTTCGAATTATCCGTTTGGTTTGGCCAACTAGATTGGTAGTTCTTGCAATGGGAGAAGTGCATGGCTTTGGGTTCAATCTTGCGGTGTCCTTACTCAGTGACAGAAAGAGTTGCAAGGCATGTATTGTATTGTTGCCATCGAGGATAACAAGATGGGGTATTTATCATATTGCATCAATTTATTCCTCTACATCATGTCATCTTGCTTAAAGCGTTACTCTGTTATTAACTTAATACTCTAGATGCATGCTGGATAGCGGTCGATGAGTGGAGTAATTGTAGTAGATGCAGAATCGTTTCGATCTACTTGTCACGGACGTGATGCCTATATACATGATCATACCTAGATAACCTCATAACTATGCTCAATTCTATCAATTGCTCAACAGTAATTTGTTCACCCACCGTAGAATACTTATGCTCTTGAGAGAAGCCACTAGTGAAACCTATGGCCCCAGGGTCTATTCTCATCATATCAATCTATATCACTTTATTTACTTGCTTTGTTTTTGCTTTGTCTTTACTTTTTACTTTGCATCTTTGTATCAAAAATACCAAAAATATTATCTCTATCACATCTCACTCTCGTAAGTGACCGTGAAGGGATTGACAACCCCTAAGCGTTGGTTGCGAGTTGCTATCATGTTGTGCAGGTACAAGGGACTTGTGCGTGACCTCCTACTGGATTGATACCTTGGTTCTCAAAAATTGAGGGAAATACTTACACTATTGTGCTGCATCATCCTCTCCTCTTCAGGGAAAACCAACGCAAGCTCGAGACGTAGCAGTCTAACATAAGGGTGCGGGGGCGCAAGTTTGTAGCGGAAGCAGTGCTTACATGGCTATCTTAGAGTTGAGTGGGTTGAAGGTACTGCCGCCGCCGGATCTAGATGATGGCCAGTCTTTGTGGATTGGCCGGGGGGCGGCGCAACCACTGCAGTGCGGTGGGGCGGGGAGCGGAGTTTTGGTCGGAGCTCTCGCGGCCACGGAAGATGGAGGCAGGCTGCTCTGCCGGTGGTCCCTGGCTCTTCGAGGAAGATTCTGAACAGTGTCAGCCGGGAGGCACAAGACGGCCATCAAGCCATCCGTCGTATATCGAACAGTACCAAAATAAAATAAAATTGTGTGACCCCAATTTAGTCTTCAGCCAATAGACATGTGACCACTCGCGTACCTTACGGTTGATCTCTTAGGGTATTTCTTCATATCAGAGATATGTGTCATTCTTAACATTATGTGTTTTCTGCATCTTCGGCCACACCGTCTTCCTTCTCACTAGAGTTGCTCCAACAAGGGAAGCATGCACCATAAGGGAGCTATAGTCCCCACTCAATAGTTCCCTGCATCGAATGCGCATGCTCGGCATGGACAGCCACAACAATTGTAGGGCCATCGACAAGTCAGCACATGATGCTCACTCCTATGCATGGCGGCCAGATAGGTTGTACCCTCATCTTACTTGTGTGCAACATTTATGGCTTTGTTATTCACCTAAGCATGGAAAATAGATTATCACATTTCACTGTATATTCATGCTGATCTCTTACGGGTCTTGTTCAGGAGTTAACGTTGTTCCATAGTACAGCTAAGAGACTTGTTCTTTAGGTAACGTTGTTCCATAGTTATCATCCATCAACCAATGCTATCCCACAGGCTGGTGATTATAGTATTATACCACTTCTAGTATTACCTATGTTGTTCTTTAATACTTTTGTGTGCCATCTAGTTAATCTCGAGTACAAACGATACATATTCTGTAGCTTTCATCTGCGTTCTCCCTTTAGTTTTTGAGACCTGTTGCTGCTAGTTAACCCTAGTCCTACTATTTATGTCATCTCCTACAGGCACTCATTACATAAATCTAACTACTAGTTGTCTTCCATGCATGTCAGATATAATTGCACACAGTGATGTATCCACAAGAACCTCACAGAGCAATGTAACGGCCAACAAACTTGATGTTAATGATACCCAATATGATGGAACATGTAAAGGCAGTTCTTTATAAGACTTGTAGAAAGATGATGAATCCTCTTCACCCCACAAGGTCCTTGCTCTAACTTGGCCCGTGATATGGGTACAACATGCATATGATGTCCTGGAGTGCATCTACTCTGTTGCAATGCCATGTGCTTAGCCTGCTGATCATGCATGTAAATATGCCATGCCATCCTATTTTTAGTATCTATTCCATTCATGATAACATGTTTTCAAATTCAAGTACTGTGATTCTACTCTATTGCAATGCCATCTACTTAGTTTGGACATCATGCTTCTGAATATCTTATGCATTGTTATTCATCAGTATGTACTTCATTTGCCTACCATACCATGTTTTTTTACATTGAAGTGTTGTTCTAGTGGTCTGTTGCAATGCCATCTTAGTTTCCCAATCATACATGCATATGTTGCCTTAGTGTTTTTCTGTATGTATTCTCCTAGCATGCAGTTTTACATTCAACTAGTGTTTTTTTACTCTGTTGTCCTATCGTATCCCTAGCTCTTGCATCATACTCCTTCCGTTCGGATTACATGTTGCCGAAATGGGTAAAAATGGATGTATATAGAACTGAAATACGCCTAGACCCATCCATTTATTTCCGGATGGAGGGAATACATGTCAATATGTCATGCCTTTCTATTCTTCCACTACGAAAAAAAATACACATCCGTGACATTTTGGGTCGAACGAAATTTTTTTCTGTCATACATATGACACTTCTATGACGATAATTGTGACAAAACCCGGTATCATCTAGATGTGGTGGGATCCTACTTCTATGACAAAAAATCATGACAGAAAATGGGCTTTCGTCCTGGGCGGGCCGGAGACGCAGTTGCATGACATTCTTTGGGCTGTCCATGATGGAAAAAATCATGGTAGAAGCAAGGGCGAGGAAAATTTCAGGGAGTTCCCGGTTACGGTGGGAGGTCGGGGGCCTAGCGATGCATGTTTCTCTCGTACACGTATGCGCGTGTGTGCGAGGCGTTGGCTCTAACTGAACCCGAGCGAGGCGTTGGGCTCTAACTGAACTGAGCGATTGCACTGCAGGCTACGCAGTACTGAACCCGAGCAATCGATCGATGGCTGTTAACTGAACCCGATCGAGCGATTCCTTCGCTACTGCTGCTAACTGAAGCCGATCGATGCTGCCTCTCTGGATGAACAGTGAGTGTTGCGGGGGGGTGGATGAACGGTGAGTGGTGGCATTGCCTCTGGATGAACAGGACCCCGTGGTGTGGAGGGCTGGATGAACAGTAGACAGTGGAGGGGTGGTTGAACAGTAGCCGGTGGAGTAGCGCGTGGTGGAGGCTGGATGAACAGGAGCCCGTGGAGGCTGGAGGAGGTCGACGGTAGCCCGTGGAGGCTGGAGGAGGTCGACGGTGGAGATGAACAGTATCCTGTGGAGTCCCGTTTTGCGGTACGCCACACCCCTCCCGATGAACAGGAACCCCGTTTCGACCGTAGCGCTCCAACACAAGTCCGTTTCGTCCGTTTTGCGGTACGCCACACCCCTCCCAATCAACAGGACCCCTGTTTCGACCATAGGAGGTCCTTTTCCTCCATTTTGGGGTACGCCTCACCCCTCCCAATCAACAGGACCCCCGTTTCGACCGTACGAGGTCTGTTTCCTCTGTTTTGCGGTACGGCACACCCCTCCCGATCAACAGGACCCCCATTTTGACCGTAGGAGGTCTGTTTCCTCCGTTCTGCGGTACGCCGGGCCTCGTTTCCATCGGCTGTTCCGTCCAAGCCCTCCCGATGAACACGACGATGCATTCCGTTCCGACCCAGCCGATTGGCTCCCACACGTTCGTTGCCTCCTGATGAACACGATGCATTCCGTTGCCTCCCCATGAACACGACGCATTCTGTTGCCTCCCCATGAACACGACGACGATGCTGTTTCTCTATTCCGACTCAGCCATTTACACGAGCCCTAGCCATACGTATGCGCGAGTAGGCGTTCGAGACCCCGCCCATATATACACATACATGGTCGTATTTTCTTTCTTGCACACTGGCCGCTGTAAGTACGTGTACATGCTACATGCGCGCCTCTACTACGACACGTGCGCGCCTCTACTACGACACGTGCGTGCCTCTACTACGACACGTGCGCGCCTCTACTACGACACGTGCGCGCCTCTACATCGACCAGTATATATGTGCGTACACGTTCGCGACCAGAATGACAACGCTACGTATGCTTCGACCAGGTGGGTCCCGACTGTCAGGCACTTCCTTGCGTGCGGAAATGTAGCTAGTGGGTCCTAGCAGTCAGGGGGCGAATCATTTTTTTTGCCCGGACGCACTTCCTTGCGTGCGAAGATGTAGCTGGTGGGTCCCAACAGTTAGGGGGGCGAATCATTTTTTTTTGCCCGGATACACTTCCTTGCATGCGAAGATGTAGCTGGTGGGTCCCAGCAGTCAGGGGGGCGAATCGTTTTTTTGCCCGGACGTACTTCCTTGCGTGCGAAGATGTAGCTGGTGGGTCCCAACCGTTAGGGGGGTGAATTGTTTTTTTGCCTGGACGCACTTCCTTGCGTGCGAAGATGTAGCTGGTGGGTCCCAGCAGTCAGGGGGGCGAATCGTTTTTTTTTTGCCCGGACGCACTTCCTTGCGTGCGAAGATGTAGCTGGTGGGTCCCAGCAGTCAGGGGGCGAATCTTTTTTTGCCCGGACGCACTTCCTTGCGTGCGAAGATGTAGCTGGTGGGTCCCAGCAGTCAGGGGGCGAATCGTTTTTTTTGCCCGGACGCACTTCTTTTGCGTGCGAAGATGTAGCTGGTGGGTCCCAACAGTTAGGGGGGAACATTTTTTTTGCGAAATACAATGGCCCGTCCAGTGGGTCCCAACTATCAGGTGGAGGAATCATTATTTTCCGCGTAATAAGGAGGCACTTCCTTGCTGCGGCCGTGGACCCAGATGTCAGCCTCTCCACGTACAGTCCACGTCCAATGGAAGTCGTTCCTTGACCACGCCACGCCGAGAGGACCAGGGCGGTGGACGATGTCGAGGCCTAGGAAGGGGACGACGGGGAGCCAGGCAAGACGCAATAGTGGAAGCCCGCGCGGAGAGGAGTACCAGGGTTCACTGGTTCGGCTGCGGTGTGAGGCTGCCGTCGCCGCAGGGCCTGGCTAGCGGTGGGAATAGTAGGGGGCGGTGAGGCCTCCGCGGCAGCACATTCGGCCGTGGGAGGCAGGAGCATGCGGCACGATCTGCGCTGCTTTGGGCGGCTGGAGCAAGAAGACCAGAGGTTGAAGAAGCACTATGGCCGTTGGATGGACATCGTACGGTCACTGGAGCTAGAATCATTTATATTGACTAAGTTGACAAAGCCCTCCGTCCCCGTCAACTTGGTAGGCCCACAAGCCAGCCTCCCATTATGCTGGGTTCCAGTTGGCAGGGGGAGTATTCATTTTTTTTGTGCGTAATCAGGAGGCACTTCCTTGCGTGCGAAGATAGCTGGTGGGTCCGACCTGTCAGCGGGGGGCACGTTTTTTTCACGAAATACAGAGGCCCTTCCGGTGGGTCCCAGATGTCAGGTGGAGGAATCATTATTTTGCGCGTAATAAGGAGGCATTTCCTTTTGTGCGGCCGTGGACCCAGTTGTCAGCCTCTCCACGCACAGTCTACTTCTGATGGTGTCGTTCATTGACCATGTTGACCACGCCGCGCCGAGCGCATCCAAGGTGGTGGACGATGGCGAGGCCCCGGACAACAACGAGCCGGAGATGGGAAGACGCGGGAGTAGAGTCGCAGACGGAGAGGTGTACGAGGGTTAACTGGTTCTAGTGCGGTGTGGTTTGGCAGTCGGTGGAGAAGAACAGGAGGTGTGGAGGGGTGGAGGGATGGCCTGGCCAATTGTAACACCCCGGATGTAACTTTCCATCTTTGTAACTCCAACTCTTGCCATTTTCGGCTATGTGATATGATATTCCCTCCGTGGTTGGGTTTTTTCTTTTGTTTTGCATTTTATTCATGTCATGCATGTCATATCATGTCATCACGTGCATCTCATTTGCATACGTGTTCGTCTCATGCATCCGAGCATTTTCCCCGTTGTCCGTTTCGCAATCCGACACTCCCACATGCACCGGCGCACCCCTCTTGTCTCCTTTTTGTGTGCGGGTGTTGAACGTTCTCGGAATGGACCGAGCCTTGCCAAGTGGCCCTGGTATAGCACCGGTAGACCACCTGTCAAGTTTCGGGTCATTTGGAGCTCGTTTGGTACTCCAACGGTTATCCGCATATCCGCAAAGGCCTCTTTTAAGTTGCAGCCCAGCACCCCTTCCAAACATCCCAATAACCCATCTAACTCCCCTCCATGCTCTCGGTCATTCCATCACGATCGTGTGGGCGAAAACTACACCCCATTAGGACACTCCTAGCTCCCTCTACCTACAAATATGCATCTCCCCCTCCAAATCCGGGCAAACCCTAGCGAAATTCCCCCTCCGCGCCGCCGGATACGTCCGGATCGGACCGGACGCGTCCGTCCGCCACCGCCCGTCCAATCGCGCGCCACCACGTGGCAGGCCCGCGCCCACTTCGCCGCCGGCCGCGCCAGGCCCACGCGAGGCCCGTCCCCGGCCCCTGCAGCCCGCGCCGCCCCCGCGCTCGGCCCGCAGCGCCGCCGCCGCGGATCTCCCGCGCCGCCGCCGTCCTCCGTCGCCGTCCTCCACCGCCGACCGCCGCCGCCATCGTCCTCCGCCGCCAGGTCGCCGCGCCGGCCCCCGTCGCCCGCGGCTCGCCGTCGCCGCCGCCCGCGGACGCCGCCGTCGCCGGCCTCCGCCCGAGCTCTCCTCCGCCCCGAGCTCTCCTCCCTCCGGCGAGCACCCCGACTCCGGCGAACCTCGGCTTCCGATCCGGCCAGATCCAGATCCAGGGTTGATTCCCCCCCCCCCCCCCGTTTTTCTCTAAGTCCTAAACTGCTGTTAAAATTGTTGCATGTTCATCGCATCACATATTCGCACCCGTAGCTCCGTTTCGTGCGTGTAATATAACGAATTGTTCATCTCGAAGAGTACATCATTTCCTTCCATTGCATCATTTACATTTGAGCTCATCTTGATGCCCGAAATGCTGTTGGAAGAGGGCTTCATACTGTTAGTTTCAGATTCTTATCAGAACGAGCTCTTTTGTCATTTTTGCCATGATTGATGTGTGCATCCTATGAACTTGGTCCCTAAATGTGTTTTGAACTAGGCTATGTCTTATTTACAGAGGTGCTTACCATGTATTTTTATGATCAATGTGGTGACTAGCACAAGCATGCAAACTAGGCTTCGTGTTAACGCTGATTTTAGTCCATGTTCTGCTGTAATTTTGATGCCATG
The DNA here is from genome assembly GCF_018294505.1 of Triticum aestivum. Lineage (NCBI taxonomy): Eukaryota > Viridiplantae > Streptophyta > Magnoliopsida > Poales > Poaceae > Triticum > Triticum aestivum. Next base: position 129,242,056 of record NC_057795.1, on the reverse strand, counting down.
TAAACATGTTGCTACAGAGAGATCCATGCATAATTTGAGATACTTCAGTAAGGGTGTTTTGAAAACATGGTTTTGCTCTATCCATCCATGGTCCTGGTGGAAATTATGGAGTAGTCTAGCATGTAATTTTCGTGTTCTACTTTTGCTTCAAAATGTTTCCTGGCAGATTGTTTACATGTTATTCAATTTGGCCGAGGTTGTTGTAGTTGGTCCAGATATGCTATGATGTTGTTTCTTGCCATGTATAGCTTCTATGTCATGTCTTCTTGATGGAGGTATGCTTAGTTTATCATGAAATGCTCTGTAGTGAGTGCATCGAGCTCATGAAGGTGCCTTCATAATTATGTCAATGCCATGCTTTGTTTGCTGAAATTTGTTAACGAAACTTGCTATGTTTACGTGGGTGCCATCATATTTTCTGGTCCTTTTTGGCTTATGGTCAGTAAGGGACTTTTGATCTATGCTCTGAGTAGATTCATGCCATGCCTTAGTTTGCTATTATAAGTTCCTGTAGCATGTTGATAACTTGCTCTGAACATTGCTTCGTGCTGCTGTTTATGTCATGTCCAACCTGATAATATTTTTGCACTTTCTCCATGCTTGTTTGAACCTGTTATGATGTGATTTAGCCATAGCTCAGTGTTCCTCTTTTGTAAAGCATCTCCTGTAGATCATTTCCATATGCTTTGTTTTTATGTTGGGGTGTTGTAGCATAGTTTCTTGTTGCATGCTAAGTAGCATCGCGCTGTTAATCGCAACTTTGTGCCATTCTTGTTTTGCTTGTCATTTGCAAACCGTGCATCCGTTCCCGGTGATCTTTATATCGATTTCAACCTAAATCATCTCATCTTTCCAGCGGCATACTTGGTTTGCCAAGTTGATGCCTTGTTCATCCTTTTTCCTCCCGAAGCACGCATATGCATTGCATATCACATCTCGCATATCATGACATGTATTGCATCATGTTGCTTGTGCATTGCACCGTGATTTATTGTGGTTCCTTGCTTGTGTTCTTGCTTTGGGTAGAGCCGGGAGACGAGTACGTGCACGAGGAACCTATTGAGTACACTAACGAGGATCCAGCCTTCGACAACTCTGAGAACCTTGCAGGCAAGATGACCATACCTTCGAAATCATTTCTATCCTTGCTTGCTAGTATTTGCTCTTTCGCTATGTTAGCCCTACCTGCCATTGTTTACCATGCCTTCCTATTGCCATGTTAAACCTCTAACCATCATGTCCTAGCAATCGTTGTTTGGCTATGTCACCGCTTTTGCTCAGCCCCTCTTATAGCATTGTTAGTTGCAGGTGAAGATGAAGTTTGTTCCTGGTCGGAACATGGATATTTTGGGATATCACAATATCTCCTGTTTAAATTAATACACCTTATATACTTGGTAAAGGGTGGAAGGCTCGGCCTTATGCCTGGTGACTTGTTCCACTCTTGCCGCCCTAGTTTCCATGATACCGGTGTTATGTTCCTTGATTTTGCGTTCCTTACACGGTTGGGTGATTTATGGGACCCCCTTAACAGTTCGCTTTGAATAAAACTCCTCCAGCAAGGCCCAACTTTGGTTTTACCATTTTCCACCTAAGCCCTTTTCCCTTGGGTTTTCGCGAGCCCAAGGGTCATCTTTATTTAACCCCCCCCCCCCCGGGCCAGTGCTCCTTCGAGTGTTGGTCCGAGATGAGCTGCCTACGGGGCCACCTCGAGGAAACTTGAGGGCTGGTTTTACTCGTAGCTAGTCTCATCCGGTGTTGCCCTAAAAACGAGATATGTGCAGCTCCTATCGGGATTTGTCGGTGCATCGGGTGGCTTTGCTGGTCTTGTTTTACCATTGTCGAAATGTTTTGCGAACCGGGATTCCGAGACTGATCGGGTCTTCCCGGGAGAAGGTATATTCCTTCGTTGACCGTGAGAGCTTGTGATGGGCTGAGTTGGGACATCCCTGCAGGGTATATAATCTTTCGAAAGCCGTGCCCGTGGTTATGAGGCGGATGGGAATTTGTTAATGTCCGGTTGTAGATAACTTGACACTTGACTTCATTAAAATGCATCAACCGCGTGTGTAGCCGTGATGGTCTCTTCTCGGCGGAGTCCGGGAAGTGAACACGGTTTGTGTTATGCTTGACGTAAGTAGTTTCAGGATCACTTCTTGATCGCTTCTCGCTTCTCGACCGACGCGTTGCTTCTCTTCTCGCTCTCACTTGCGTATGTTAGCCACCATATTTGCTTAGTGCTTGCCGCAGCTCCACCATATTACACCTTTCCTACCTATGAGCTTAAATAGTATTGATCTCGCGGGTGTGAGATTGCTGAGTCCTCATGACTCACAGATTCTACCAAAACAGATGCAGGTACCGATGATACCAGCGCAGATGGCGCAACTGAGCTGAAATGGGAGTTTGACGAGGCTCTTGGTCGTTACTATGTTTCGTTTCCAGATGATCAGTAGTGGGGCCCAGTTGGGGCGATCGGGGATCTAGCATTTGGGGTTGTCTTCTTTTCATTTGAACCTGACCGTAGCCGGTCTATGAGTGTATTTGAATGATGTATGATCTTAAATTATGTATTGTGTGAAGTGGCGATTGTAAGCCAACTCTCTTTATCCCATTCTTGTTCATTACATGGGATTGTGTGAAGATGACCCTTCTTGCGGCAAAACCACTATGCGGTTATGTCTCTAAGTCGTGCTTCGACACGTGGGAGATATAGCCGCATCGTGGGTGTTACAAGTTGGTATCAGAGTCGCAGACGGAGAGGTGTACGAGGGTTAACTGGTTCTAGTGCGGTGTGGTTTGGCAGTCGGTGGAGAAGAACAGGAGGTGTGGAGGGGTGGAGGGATGGCCTGGCCAATGGTGGAGTAGCACTTCATAGCGAAGCGTGCTAAGCAGAGTTGCTAGCAGCAGGAGGCGGGAGGTGGTCCCGGCGGCGCTGGAGGAAGAAGACGAGAGATTGAAGATGGATGTCGGTCGTTGGATGTAAATCCAATGGCTAACATGTCAGAATCATTTGTTGACTAAATTGACAATGACTTGCGTTGGCTTCGACCTATTGGCCCACATTTCAACCTCGAAAAATGTGGCACGTATTCAACCCATTTTTTCAGAATTTATAGTCTTTCTTTTGCGCGGTAGAATTTAGAGTCATTTTGATCTTCTTTTTTCAATTACAGCCATTAGCTGGGCTGGGTGAACAAATTATGTAGCGTCCACGCGGCCCATTTATTTTATTTCCTAAAAAATTACAGGCCATTTGCACTTTCTTGAAATACACAATTTTGCTGGGCTGATTCTAATTATAATGTTGGGTTGGGCCAGCAATGTTATCAAAAAAATAAAAAGGGGCTGAGCATTTTGTTATAAATATATTTAAATAATAAGTGATACTATTACATCGTCCTTAAATCTTACCAAGCTTTTGTACACAATCACTAGGATTTTTGTGCCAAAACAATCCAGGATTTTATTGTTAAGAAATTATTTTTATAAGTTAATAAGATGTGGGATATTGTTTTCTTACATATGTAAGTATCTGTTAAATATATGATGACAACAAAAATAATATATAATAATATATAAAATAATTTAAATATATATAATATAGTTATAAGGGAAACATAAGTTGAACCTGGCGTTCCTATTCTTATAAACAAAAATAGAACAGACCTCTGCGTTTTCTTCAAAAAAAATACATAAATTGGGCTGCCGATATTCAGGAAAAATAAAACCTCGGATGGGAGGTCCATAGGCCGGTCGATACATGACGGCCATCAAGAAAATACAAACAGGCCTATGGACCTCCCATCCGAGGTCATGGGCTGTGCATGTTAAAAATGAAAGCCTAGACGGGGCAGCCCAAAACCACGTCCAACACTTGCCAAAATTCCGTCCCTCGTTTTCTCTGTGTTTCGCACACTTGACATTGTGTGGGCATTTTGACTGTGCATCATATGAAGATGTGCTATGCATGAATGTTGATTAGCATGATGTTAACTTGCTGGTAGTTCCATTTTCGACCACCAATAAAACTTCCAACATGATGTTAACCCTGTTTGAAAAGGCCGTGTTAATATAAATGCTCTGCCTCTGAAAGTTGTAGTTCCTTATCTGAAACTGAAACTCAATACTTCATATGCTCAATACTGCAAATCTGAAATTCAAAAGACATTCATATCTGAAAGTACTCTCAAAATACACAACACAGAACACAGTTCACAACCTGCAAATACTGACAACCCTAAGCTCCTCCTGAAAATTCACAACCTGCCCGACTATTGGGCTAGGGGGGGCAGTCCCCTCCCATTCCTTGGCGGCAGACAAGCGCCCCGTGAGACGATGTGAATGGCGAGGGAGACGATGGCGGGGAAGCATCGTCTGGCCAACTGCTTTTCTCCTCTTGCAGTTGGGTTCGGTCGACGAAGACTCCATCGGCTCGCTCTGGCAGGACACCCTCACAAACGGCACCCTGTAGATGCTCGATCTTACAATCTCTGGTGGATGCTCCATCTGGGATCGATACTCTCACCATCGCTCCCTCACGATCGGATTCGGTGAATCTGTTTGCTCCATGGCCCAGAGGAGCAGCTCTATGTACTCCGGCGCGACTCCGTCCAGGAGTATCATCGCCTTTTCGCTTTGTTGCAGATATTTGGCCATGGATGTCGCCATCGCCGCTAGTTGGTCCTTGTTGTCAAACCAAGACTGTATCTCCAACATCCTAGCTAGCTTCACAGGGTCGCCGTCTACGATCCTCACGTATTGGTTGTACTCCTCCATCGATCTACTTCTCCACAGCACCTTCACTCGCGGGCGGTGGTTTTTGAATGGAAGAGGAGAGGAGCAGCACCGGTTTTGGATTAGAACAGGAGAGGAGCAACGCTGGTTTTGGACTGGAACGGGAGAGGAGGGGCGGTGGTTTTGAAATGGAAGAGGAGAGGAGCGGCACTGGATTTAGATTGGAACAGTAGAGGAGCGGTGGTGGTTTAAGAGGAGAAGAGCGGAAGAGCGGCGCTGGTCTTGGAAGTATTTTTTTGTTGTTTTGCGTATTTTGGGTCAAAGTTTGACCAAGTACTGTATCTGACAAGCAAAATGTGAATGTATGTCACAAAAAAATTGTATCGTTTGGTTCGTATCTGAATGTACTTTCAAATTATATTATTTTTGCAATGTATAACATATATTTTATGTGCGAAAATCATGGTGAATTATGACCCAGAATAAAAGGGAGACTAGCTCATGTGTGGTCGCTTTCTTATATGAAGGGTAAATTGATTTTGATCCAGTCACAGTGCGTCGGCCCTCTCATCCAATCCTAAATCGCTGCCGCACGCTCCTCTCCCTATTGTCCATTGCAAAACCACCTCCTCTCCTCTCCATCATCTCCATTCCAAAACCACTGTCTTGCCTCTCCCTCTTCTGATCTTCTCCATTGCAAAACCACCTCCTCTCCTCTCCATCATCTCCATTCCAAAAGCACCATCTCGCCTCTCCCTCTTCTGATCTTCTCCATTTAAAAACCACCTCCTCTCCTCTCCATCATCTCCATTGCAAACCACCATCTCGCCTCTCCCTCTTCTCTATTGCAAGACCACCGTCTCTCCTCCCATCTTCCAAAGCTAGCACCGGACCACTCAGAAGGACATCTATGGAGAGGATGCAGCAGCGAATCAAGCAGATCGCCAGCGGCAACTAGGCAAAGTTAGCCAGGTTGAAGGAGATCCTTACTTGGTTTGACAATGAGTGGGAGATTTCGAGGACGGTGCGGGCCATGTGGCAATGTATGCGAAAGAGCGAGACGGCGGCGATGAGGGCGGCGATGTACATGTACTCCTCAACGGCAGTCATGCAACAGTCCTTCGAGTTCATCGAGTATCTCCTCTGGGCGATGGAGCAGACAGATTTTCCCGAGGTGATAGTTAGGCAGAGGTGGTGGGCGTACAGGTTGAAGGTCAAGCACCCAGAGGGTAACAAATCGATCGAGTATGGTGTGCCGTTCATGAGGGTGCAGAGCTAGCCGGAGCCATAGGAGTATTCGTTCTCCCACCGCAAGAGGAGGCTGGACGGCGCGAAGTCGCTTCCCCGCCGTTCTCCACGGCTCCCTTGACGCTCGCCTCATTTCAACGGCGGCGATAGGGTTTAAGGTAAGCTTTGCACTAACCTAATCTTCCACCTACTCATGCTTACAATCAGTGTGACAGCTAATGAAAATCATGCTTACAATAAGTCTCCGAGTACTACGCTAATCACCCTAAAATAGCTCTAGACCTTTGGGTCAAAGTTGTGAGACAGTGTACAAATAAAGAAAAATAGATTGGTGCTTCTTTCAGAAAAGAGTACTCCCTAGAAAGCTGCCAATATAAGCTACTAGTATTTGGTTAGAGGATTTGCTGCCGAGAAAGATCCGTCCACAGAGAGCGCCACACATCCCACTGGTGGTGGTGTATGCCAATGCGTGCATGCAGCATGGTTGGTGTCGGTAATTTTTACTTGGCACACCTCGCACTCTGCATATATGCCGGTTCCATACGCACATTTGTGCAGTTCCACCAAAATGTAGCTGAGTAACCCTGTTTGCACATATAATTAAAAAGTGTGATTACATTATAGTGGCACTAGTTGATGAAACACACAAAATAAATAGAAGAAAATATTGCAATAGTATCATAGTATGCCATGCTGCGAGGGCGAGATGGGCCATGCGACGCCTCATACCGTACGCCTCATACTGGACATCGTCCCAAGTCTCCCAGATACGATATGCCTCATTAGAAATGAAATGACAGAGATGACACTCACTCTATTTTAACTGTATTATTACTTCATTTTATCAGTGACACTAGGGTCGAGCAGTTGGCAAACGAGGTGTACCGTGCATCGCAAGGATGGAGGCCGGGGGTGCTTATTCTGGGATGTTGAAGCTGGCTCTTTCAGTCACCAACATGGATGATTCAATTCATGGTAACTTTTGGTGCAGTTCACATAAAATTAAGCAATGTCCCGTGAGCTAGCAGCTTCTTCTTCAAAAAAAATTAAGAAAAGGGCTCCAGCCCCGGTTCCATTTCCATCAGAAAACGAAACCCACAGAGCTTCTTCTTCATTAGTTGCAATAAAATTAAGCAATCAAGGTTGGTTGTGAAGCTCCCGGAATGCTCAACTATAATTTGGATATCATTTGTGCAGTTCAACTAAGATCGAGCATGAAATGTATATCTCTGTTTGCACAAAAAAGGTGGAAAGGAGGGTGACTAACAAGTGATGAAACATGCATCAAATGAAAAGAAGCATGTTCCTTATCTGAATGGCAATCCTACAAGGACAGTAGCAATTTCTAAAGCAGTGGCATTGCTAGATATTAGTGTGGGAATTAGGATTAACTATGACAACCATTAAATATGACATTACTTTGGGCACGGGAGAGTAGGCGGACCAGGACAGTTGCATTTCTAACAAAAAGAACCAACTTATCTTAATGGGAAATTTTAGCAGGACATGTAAAGAAGTGCCATTGATTCATATTACTGGAGGCATTACATTGAAAACAACATTGGTTTAACGTGTCCTTACTTTTAACAGTGCGACTGCTACATTTTACCAGTGGCATTACATAAGAGTGGCTCGGGGCAACAAACATCAGAACAGGATATCTGGGTTGGTCCCATTTTTTCGGTATAGCCACCTTATACTGTGTGAGGCTAGCAAATCTAGTGCTAGACTTACTCTGTTGACTTGTCCCCCAGTCCCCACTTTCTTTCCTTTTTCAACCAATAGATCGGGTTTATATTGAGTTTGTACTGCGTTTCCCTTTATTTCCCTATTAGACCTAGAGACCAGGTGGATAGCCAGTCTCTGCTACTTTTCGCCCCCATTATTTCCTCTTTCGACCAAGTCCTAGATTCAGGTAACAAATCCTCCCCCACCCCCACCCCCTTTCTTCCTTGTTTGAACTAAGTAGTACTAGATTCGAGTGCATGAACTAGTTTTACCTCTTAAACATAAAAAAATTAGGTGGTTTTCAAACAGCCGATCGATCCTATCTACGACGGGGCCTGAGAAATAGTAAAAGATACAAATGTTGTGACGTCAGGAGCTCGGGAAGTAGAGAAAGGCCGGTTTTGAAGGAATTTATACCTGATGGTCACCGGGATGTCGCTAGCTGGGCGGTGGGAGGCCGGATCGGCCCACACTACGGCAGCAAGGAAGAAGGGGTCGGAGGCCCTCCCTCACCAGTGGTGCTTGGGTGAGAATGGCAACGCAGGCTGATCGGGACGCGCCAGCTGTGGGTAAGAGCTGTCGTCGAGGACAGCCGCGTGAACGTTGCACCTTCTCACCTTCCCCGGTGGAGAGGATCCGGCTGGATCTGTGACCAGCGGTGAGCAGAGAGAGAGAGTGTGTGGCCACCACTGTCGTGTTTAGATCTGGAGAGGCCGAGACAATGTGAAGAGAGCAACACTAGCAAGCAAGCGCAGAGGCTCCTGCCTATATAGTGGAGTAGTACTAGTTTTATTTTGTCTACCGGAGCCAGCTTGACCTCGTCAATGACTATCGAGAAGTCTTCATGCACGTGGCTCGGGGGCGCAGTTGTCGTCATTTTGATCTGAAGTGCCGGATTATAACATATAACACGAAAAAATGCCACATGACAAGAAATCATAACCTCACTACCCAAAGGAGACAACATGAATCCCGACGGACAAACTAGACGAGGAACAAATCTCAAATTAAAGATAAACTCGTTGAAAAGGGGTCCGTCGATAGATGTCCTAATTAACATAGCCAGCTTGACCTAGATGGCAGCCGAGTAGTCTTCGTCCATGTGCCCCCAATGACTAGCCCAACTCAGTTGTCGATGTTTAACCCTCGCAGTGATCCGAAGCACATGACACCTAATTTTGCGAGATGACAAGAAACCTTTTTTAGATTTCTCACCACAACTACAGCCATGTACAACACAGCCTGCACGATATGTACACGATATCCTATCCGGGCATGTCTGCTGGAGTCTGGTCACATGCATGGACGAACTGATCTTCCGTGTCTTGCAGGGATCGTCCAGGCACCAACGTAGTACAACACTTCTCTAGTACTATCGCTCGTCTCCCTCTTCTATTAAGTGACCCGACTTGCGGGGCTGGGGAGTGTGCCTATGGTCGGTTCTAAATTGCGGTCCCACATGTGTGTGCAAACGCAATATGACGCGCATTCCATTTGGAGAGCAGCGTGCCAGACCGATCGACCGTCTGGGGTGCGACGCGAATGCGACAGGCATGCTGTATACTCCGTACATGTGTACCGCCATTTTCTAGAGGCTTTGCTCCATGGCGCAATCCATGGATACAAAATTAGTATATTGTATACTGTTTAAAATTCGAGGGTGGGGCTTTTCCTGCGCGGTAGGCGGTGGGGCAGTTCCGCCTAGTCGGTTTGACAGAGACGCGAGAAGACGAGGGAGTAGGCTAGCTGCTGCAAACGTAGGGCTGTGTGATTTGATAGCGAGTTAGTGCTGGATAGGTGGGGCCCCGTGATTTCACTTGCCATTATCATTTTAACTGCGGCGCTACGACCGGTGTGAGTCTCCCGATTCCTGACCACCTCCATACAGGTGCCTCTCCCAATGCTCCACCATGTAGTAGAGGCTGGCTCTTGCATGAGAACCCACTTCTCCACTTTTTCCTTGCCTCTCTTTCCTCCACATATGCAAAAATGCCATGTAAAGCGCACTATTGTACTTACTTTTACTTGCTCCTACAGGTGCTAAGCTTGCCACATAGGCATAAAGTCTGATGTGGCAAGTTAATCAAGACGAGAGAGACTAGGTTGGTGACCCAAGGAAGAAATGGTGCTAAGCGCGTGTACCTAGGTGAAAATACAATTTTGAGTCTATAGCTAATTAAATGAAGCAAACTTAGCAACACCATTTCATTGGAAGAGGTCACTCCTTGGCAAATGCAATAAATACTAGTACTCCGTGTGTCCCATAATATAATAACGTTTTTGGCACTACACTAGTGTCAAAAACGTTCTTATATTATGGGATGGATGGAGTGCGAAGAAAGAGATAGAGAGAAGTAAAAAAATACACTTATAGCCAACCTTATAGCCAACCTTGTTGTAGTATGAGTGACTAAGTGATGACTATGTATGACATGCCAACATCAGATAGCCTAACGCACCGTGTTAAATCTCCAAGGGCGCGACCGCGCGAGCGACGCGAAGGTCGTGGTAGGCGCGACCATGATACGGGCTGCTGGCTGCCCTTGGATCTGGCATCAAACGGTCGCATGCTAAGTTGTTGAAAATTTGCAGAATAACCCTCCAGGATCGGATATTCACCCATAGGTCTAGAATCACGCCATGCAACCATTCGATCTCAGATCCAAGGGCTCCCGGAAGCCCGTATCATGGGAGGATGGAAAGCCACTACCCTGCCGTTCGCACGCTGGCAGTTCGCTCCTACTCGTCCCCACACGTCCTTCAATACTATGGCGGTTCACTCCTAGTCGTCCCGTCCATTCACATTATGGTAGTTCCACTAATCCTAACCCTCCTCCCAAATCCATGGCGTCCCAAATCTCAATGATCGGCGGTGAGTACAAGGTTAGAACCATCACCGGTGATGAGTTCGACGTCATCTACACCCGTTCTTCCACGACGATGAAAGGATGCCTTTCTCGCTTCAGACGCATGTTCGAAAACTCAGATGATGAGTGGGTCGCTGGGCTAGATTTTGAGTACACCACAGTCCTGGGATGAGAGAAGGATCTAAAGGACAAAGAGAGGAAGAAGCCCGTTGTGATCCAGGTTTGCGTGCATGACTTATGCTTGGTCTACCACATATGCCATGCCGACGTTGAATGCCTGGATTTTAAGGACTTCCTCGAGAGCAACCTAGTCAAATTCGTTACTGTAGACTTTGGTAACGACAAAGAAGTCTTGGGTCGGATAGGCCTCGTTGTAGGCAACACCTTCGACCTCCAGAAGAATTGGCTGGTGTCCTCTTGTCAGCCTTCAATGCTGACCCTGGCAGGAGTCATGGTTCATCCTTCGTACGGTGAAATGGAGAAACCTCCATACACATTTCATCGTTATGCATGGCAGCGGAATGTACTAGATATAGACCACATCCACTACGCTGCAATGGATGGCTACCTTTGTTTCAGTATCTACAAGGGTTGGATGAAGAGCAAGAGCCAAGTGTGCGGTTCAAGCAAAGAAGTGTTGACCAAGAGGAAGAGGGACAAGGACGAAGTCGAGGACGTGGACGAGGACTCCGAGTAAGGTGGCAGTGTCATTGCTCATGGTGGTTCTAATGCAGTGTCTACCAGAATAGTTGCAAAGTTTAATTTCAGGTGTGCATAATTTAATTTGAGGGGTGTGTTATGCTGAGCCCCCAACAGAACTATGTTATGTTTCTTCTTGTTACTTTAACTCTTCAGTACGTACATACTAGTATTTCTTACATTTCATCTTTTAGTTGGTATAGTACTACCACTCGTTTCTTCACATTATATACGTACAATATATATGGCCAACATCATATAGCCAGCAGTTTAGTTGTCAAAGAATTTCAGGGTGCTTAGTTTTGTCAAAGAATTCCAGGGTGCTTAGTCTTGTCAAAGAATTCCAGGGTGCTTAGTTTTATTTGAGGGGTGGGTTGTGCACTTGTGTTGGACACCATTATTGTGACAAGCCTTTTTAATAGTACTATATGCATAATTTGGCGACGACCGCTCTCTATATGTACCACCTTTTTTTAATTTGAAGTTTTGCTCCATGGCGCAATCCATCGATACTACTACTGTACAAAAGTGGAGTATATACATTTTTTAAAAGGCTAGAGGGCGGGGCAGTCTAGCTCGGTCGGTTTCACGAGAGGCGAGGGCCTTTGTGATTTGATGGCTCATTACTGCTGGAAGGCGGGGCCTTGTGATTTGACTGCTCGTATAAATGCGCCGACGACCTGAGGAGGAGCAAAGAACCGTGCGGTATACTCAAGTTTTCCACTGGAGTAGTACTGCGACAGAGGAGCACGAAACACGGCATCCCAGTGCCATATGGTGACAAAAAATGATCTAATTTGCTAGTCATCTCATTGTTAGCATTGTTCTATTCATTCCCTAAAAAAGCGTTGTTCTATTCATGCCTCGCTGAGAACGTGACACGTGCGGCGAAACACCCGAAGCAAAAGATGAAACACAGGAGCAAAAGAAGAAGGGAGATTATCACCCCAAATAATCTAATTCTCCGCGGAGTCGTAACTGCTTCTTCATCGCCTCCACGACCTCCATCTCCTTGCGCGTCTCCTCCGCCATCTTCTTCATTCTGTCCATGACGCGGGATTTCTCGACGCGAGACTTCATCATCTGTTCCACGGCCGCATTGCGTACCTTGACAGCAGTCGGGTGCTCGATGCGGAGCTTCGCCAACTCCTACTTCTGTTTCATGACAAGGGCCTGCAGCATCTTCATCGAGGAACTACTATTCTCATGCAGCTTCTTCCAGCCGGCATTCTTCTCCTTCAACAGGTCGATCTCGTGGCAGAGCTTCGCCTTGTCCTCCTGAAGTCACAGCATTTCGCCGGTCGCCTTCTTCTCCGAGGCAATGCTCTTCTTCAGCAGCATCACCAAGCCGGCGGTCAACTTCCCCTGCTTATTAAGCTCAACGGGCATGTCGTTGAGGCTCTCCTTCAGCAACTCCATCAAGCCTTGGATGAACTCCTTCTGCTTATTGAGGTGCTTATTGAGCTGATCGGGCATGCCGTCGAGGGATAACGACTCCAGCTCCGCCGGCTCGGCATGTTCGCCTCCGCGGCTAGGGCGCTCCTGGGAGCCATCGCCTGCCCGTGAGAGATCTTTCGAGGTCTCTGCGTGGTGGCGAGCCCTCTCTTTTTTTCCATAGCCTTGGTTGCCGCTCCCTTGTTACGAGTAGTTCTCGACCTAGAGCTCTGCTCACCGGCCATGGCAACGACGGACGAAGAAGAAGCACTTATGAGGAGGAAAGGTAGAGTAATTTTTGGTTAGGTAATTCCCCTTTTTATAACCTAAGTACTAGCACTAGTACTAATACCTGCATAGTGGGAACACGTTCAGGTTTGGTACGTACTAGTAGGTGTGAGCAGGCTTTCGAATGTGATGGGAACAAGGTAAATATTAATTGATGGTTTTGGTTTCGAGGCCCGAAACGGCTCCCGATGAGTTTAGCGGAACATAAATTTCAAGTACTACACTGCTCAAATGCGTAAATATTATGTTACTGTCAAAAATTGGCACAAAATATGAAAGAGACCAATGGAAGTACTACTAGCAACCCATGATTTAACTACTCGCATGCGTGCAGTGGAGTAATAATGTCTTTCTTCCGCCCTCACGTCCACTCAATTTGCATGCGCTGTATTAATTGACCATCAATGAAGTGAACGACTTCACACGCGTCAAATTATCACATGGGGTGGATCTTGGTACAAAATTGCGTCCGCCCGTGTACCCGCGTGTGCGTGCAAGGGAATGAGTGCGTGTGTGGCGTGCATGCACATCTTCGCTTCATGCATGTACCACCAGTATGGCTCAGGGAGGACGAGTACATTCTTCTCGAACCAGCAGTATGTCACTATGATCAATCCATGCAAGGAGGTTGCGACAACGCCTCCACATGTGCCACGTGGCTTCATGAACTGTAAGAGAGACACCATGTAGCGTGCCATTGGTATTCTAATTTGCGTGTTTTGCACATACTTGAAGTACTAGTAAGGTACACGTGCATTGCACGCATCAGATTTTGCAACCAAATTATGAATAAATACCACATTATAGCATGTAATCTCTGAGTCATATATGCCTGATGTAGCCCTTCGTTTAATTCTTATAGTTCATCTCATTCAAAATCAATCAGTTTTTATAAAAAAGCTAAGAACGCGGGAATAGGAAAAACATGGGATTATAGTGGAATGTCGTCTTGAATCCTACAGGATTGTACGAGTGTTTGATTGTGCATAGAAAGAACGTAGAATTATTTCAAAGAGGTTTGAGTGGATGGGATGTTTCCTATGAAATCTAGTGCAAATGAATCATATGGAAAAATTCCTATGGTTTACAATCCTACGAATCAAACAACCAAGATAGGAAAAATTCCTAATGATTAGAATCCTCCAAAATTCCTTTGAGAATCCTTTGAATCAGAGAAGCCCTTAATCTATTTTATGATTCATGGAATTGTGCATTGTAAAGCATAAAGTAAAAAACTAATAATGGCAATTCAACTAGAAAAAAAGTTTGGGCAGTTATGATACAGAAGATTCTAGAACAAAAGAGAACCACTGTTGTTTTGAGGTTTGTGCATTATGCTTAAGTTCAACCATGGAGTCTGCTAGATTGTACATGTGACAAAATCCGGTGGGGGCTAGAAGATGGTGCGAGGGGCCGACTGGAGGGAGACTATGAAGGAATGCACAAGTGTGAGATCGATATTTAGAGAGAGGGGGCGAGAACGTGCGCTCTTGCGCGCATTGGCGGAGCCATAAAAAATAAATGAGCTAGGGGGCCAAGCATCGCTAATCCTTTACAAGGAGGGTCAATTCATGAACTTAAACCATTTTTAGCAGCAATTGTCTAATGATCACATTCATATTAGCCTCGATATATAGTGATGTTGGGGGGGGGGGGCAGGGCCCTTACTGCCCCCTGTCTTCGCCATTGTGCACGCGTCTGAGAGATGAAGCGGAAGGCATGGATGATGAGAGGGGAACATTGGATATATAATTAATGTGGGTGTATTAGCTATATATGTTAATCCTATATAGAGAGGTATAGATTGATTGATGTGGACGTGGGAAAGAGGGTGAGACCTCACTGGATATGTCGATTGATCGGTTTGTGGGGAAAACTATGAAAGACCTAGCTATATACACACATACATAGAGGAACATCAATCGTTGTGCATGCACGCGTGAGAGATAAAGAATGCCCGATATGATGGAGAGGGGGATGTGTGTGGGTGTGTGCCTTTATGGGAGACCGACCTGAAGAAAAAGATTGCATGTGTGCGATGGATAGTGCCGACTGGTAGTGTTTGTGCATGCATGCACGAGAGAAAGTTAGTGGGACAATTATAAAGAGAAGACGACTGTGTGGGTGTAAAAGACTAGGTGAGGTCATAATCAATGTAAACTTGAATTCAAATATTTGAATAAGAGATCCTGATGTTTGAAACCCATGCATCCATGAATATAACGGAGATCTGCGGGGTGTGGTTTGGAAATGAGCATGTTGTAATGTATACACATTGAACGAGGTCAGACTGATTTGAATTTGAGATACCGATGGCAGACATCATTTGGCCACGTCGCATCCGTGCATGGACACACTATTCTAATTGGAGATGATGGGAGGCTTTTGCATCAGATATCTATATCTATACCCCTATATATATTATATTATATATTTTTTTATTGTGTGCGGGCAACTTTAACTTTGAAAGATGGTCGTTGGATGAGGCGAATCCGATGGTCCAAAGATGGAAAATTTGAGCACTACTGGCCGTTGGGTATCATCTAGATTTCACCAGATTTCGCCACATGTATAATCTAGAAGACTCCATGGTTGAACTTAAGCATAATGCACAAACATCAAAACACAAGCACTTCTTATTTGTTCTAGAATCTTCCGTATCAGAATTGCCCAAATGTTTTTCTACATGATTTGCCATTATTTGTTTTATTTTATGTCTTACAATGCACAATTCCATGAATCTTAAAAAAGATTAGCTTTCTTATAAAAACTAGATCATTTTGAATGAAATGAACTATAAGAATTAAACGAACATCTACATCATGCATATATGACTCAAAGCTTACATGCTATAATGTGGTATTTCTTCATAATTTGGTTGCCAAATCTCATGCGTGCAATGTGCGTGTACCTTACTCTAGTCTAAATGGTGTTTGTGTGTGTTGTGGTGCAAATTGTCTTTTTTGGTACATGTTAAGCTTGTTCTTCCGAAATTTCAAGCCGCGCCTTGTTATGCCGAAAATTCAAGCTAGCGTCTCTGTCTATCGTGCTGCAAAACTCCTGCCTCTTCAACCCGTGCCTTGTTAGCCCGAAATATTTAAGATATATCTTTGTCTCGTTGTGCTCCGACAACTCCCTACATCTCAACCCGCACCTGGCTATTCCAAAATTACAACGTGCGCGAAAACTCCCACCTCCTGTGAAATGTCCGTGGTACCCCTAAACCGAAAGAACCGCCTCAAATCGGTGGGGGTACTTTCGTAACTTACCCCACATTTTGGACAAGCATGTCTCTAAGCCATGGTTCCCCACTGCCATCCCATCCGCCCACCCATTCGTACACCGAGGCCGCGAAAACCCGCGATGAAACCCCACACCCTGCTCCGCCCGCCACCCAGCCGGAGCATCTTCCCCGACGACATCGTCCACAGCAACACCTCGACGTCCCTCATCCACCGTACCGGATGAGGATCCGTCGTTGATCTCGTCGTCCCGCCGGTTCAGCCACCCCGTCCTCCACCTCCAAGGAGCTGCCCCGACGTTCCCCTCGCCTTTCGCGCCACCTCCATTCCCACACCGCCATCTTCACCTGCACCACCGGAAGAGCATCATCATCACCGTTTCCTCGTATGAAGCTGCGGCCTAATCGGCGCCACCAAAGAGGTTGTACACTAATCGCCGCATTTTCTTCTTCATTTGATCTCACGGTGCTGCCGGCGCTCGGTCTCGAGCCGACACGACGCGGCTCCATCCACGGTGGCGTTGCCGGCCACTTCCTCCACGGTGTCGCTCCCTTGGTGGCGACGTCCACATCAGTAGGAGCTGCTACTGCTTTAGCTCTCACTCGCGCTGCTGCTCTGCTCTTGCTCTCGGTCCCCTGCCGAGTTTGCTCTTGCTATTGCTCTTGCTCGCGCTGCTGCTCTCGCTCTTGCTCTTGCTTGCGATGCTGCTCCGATTTAGCTACACTTCAGTCGACTGAATCGACTTTTGGGTTAGTCAATTTTTAGGGGTGGGGGGCTCGCCGGGGTGAAGGAAGAACCAGCCGTATCGGGGAGGGGGGATCACCAGAGAGGTATCCCACTATCTATCTTAGGGTTCAGGATGGGGGCGGTGGTCGCCAGCGGTGGCGGGGCGTTGGCGGGGCGGTAGCGTGGGGATCGCCGGAGAAAAAGCTTGGCACGGGGGGGGGGCTAGAGGGATGGCCGGGGCGGTAGCGGACCGGTGGTGGGGAGTTTTTTCGGGGCGGGCGGGGCGGCGCACCGCCGGTCGCAGGCGGCGGGGGGCTGCTGTTTGGCGGGTGGTGGCTGGCGGCTCAGGGGGGTGGAGGTTGAAAATGAACCGCAGGCCCTTGATTTCGTATCCAACGGCTGCAAAATCGACTGACCAGAGATGAAAAAGTCAGTCGACCGACGTGTAGCCTCACCTTGCTAGTGCGTTCAGTTTCGACAGCAAAATTCAGTTTCGACAGTTAAATTCACTTTCGGCAGTTAAGTTCAGTTTCTACAGTTAAATTCAGTTTCGACAGTTAAGTTCAGAGATGAGCGGCTGATGTATTTTACATCTAGCACTTTGTGGTTATGTATTTTACGTCATGTATTGGAGATGCTATTAGAATTCCACTCAAGTTAACGTTCTTCGTTGTCTCTCTTGTCCTGCTTCAGCCTCGGCGTCGTACAACTCACTGGAGCTGCTCCAACGATGAAACCCTCCATCACAGTGGAGCAGTACGTCGGGCTCCATCTCCAGACGCCTAAGATCTTCTTCCCCTCCCCCGATAGCCAAGTCAGTTGGAGCATCCTCACCGGCCAACCCAATCACGCTGAGATCGACATGGCTTCGCCAAAGAGGTTGTACACTTGTTGCATCTCTTTTTTACTCTACATGTTATATATATTGTCCACTGAGCACTCGTAGTAACGGGAAATACGATTATTTTATCCTACTATATGACAAGCAGTCAGGTACCAAGCAATTTAGCTATTCGTGATGGACTCTCTTGAACACCATCATTATTTATCTCTGCGCGTTTGAGTTGTGCATTTGTCGATGGGCCTGGGAGTTGAGCTAGTATGGCAGTGGCCTGGGTCCAAAGTAATATAAGTAGCACAAAAACATTTTTTAGTGTAGGATTTTCCTTGCTCAAGCCTGCCTACTAGAATCGCCAGTGCTTGAAAGGAAAAGTGAATGAAAAACATAGGAATTGGAAAGTTTCCTATGGTACTACTTTTCATGAATTTGGTGCAAAGGAATGGAGCAAAAGAAAACTGTAGGATTTGTTCCATTAGTGTACCTTGAAAGAAAAACCATAGGAATTCTAATTTCCACTTCTCCTCCTTTTCATATTCCTATTCATCAAGCACAAGACTAAGAGATAGTAGCATAATAGCATTATAACCATACATTTTCTTGTGGTTTGACTTAATCTCACCATCCTTTTTTGCATCCTGTGATCTTCCAATTGTTGTGAATCAAACACCCAGATTGGTAGAAATCATGTGTTTTTAAATTCTCTATTTTGCACGTGCATTCCTATCCTATTCCTGTCTATTTCCTATCCCTGCATTGTTAGAATCCTCAAATTCAAACAAGCCCTTACTCAATTACTTCTGTTACAGATATGTGTTAAAGAAAACCTTGTGTGGTTTGTCCTGCTCCTGCGGCGCTGTGTTCCACCCCAACTCAGCTGCTCCAATGATGGAAGGGTTCACCACAGGAGGGATCCGCTCTCCAGAGTATCTTTCGCTGCCTCAGATCTTCTTCCCCGCCACTGGCAGCCACGACAACTGCATTACCATCATCAACTGAGCAGATGACCTTGAGGACCACACGGGTCCACAAGAGAGGTCACACTCTTTCGTGTCTGCTTATGTTACGCGTCACTTAAAATGATGACATGCTACATTATCATCGTGTTCACCTATTAGACTTCGAGTCAGGTCCAAACTAATGCTGAAACTTGAGTTTTTAAATGGTTGTGGGGTACATATTGGGGCAGCAATCGGTACTATCTATCTACTATCTGGTTAATCTCCGGTGTCTACTATGAGTTTCATGTTGGGTGCAAACAAAATTAAAGGAGCCATTATCTGTATTTTTAAACTGAAGCTATTATCTGCCTGCTATCATTGGTTTTGGGTCTATCCACAGTTTGCTACCATCACTCTGGATTTATGCATGCACTCCTTACATAATCTCACTATGTTTTATTCCTATGCATGCCAGTTACTGTACACAATGGAACTGATCATGTAGAGCAAAAGAGACGAGCCTTGCATGGCAATAAAATTTCATGCAGACGTCATTCCATGGTGGGCGCAAAGCAGCCCCCACTCCACCCATTTCGGATCGTAATCAAGAGGAACATAACTGTTCTGAGGGGGATTCAGAAGGAGAATACCACTCCTATTTACCCCATGAGGTCTTCGCTCTAACTTGGCATGCTGATGTTGGTAATATCATGCATATGGTGCCTTGCATTGCTTACTCTATACATTAAAGATGTCATCTGCTTAGTTTAGACATGCTTTGTGTCAATGCCATCTGTTTAGTTTCTTTATCATATATGTGAATCATGCAATGCCATTTTGTTTAGCCAGGCATCATATATGTGAATATTGCAATGCCACCCTGGTTAGCCAGTCATCTTATATGTGAATTATATCATGCCATCATTTTTTTATTGTGTTAAATTTGTCAACAACTTTAGTACATTCAATTACTCTTCCTATGCATCAGCCATTCGACACGGCCATGGAAAAATCTGGAGTGGAAACAAGGTCTTCAGAGCAGACAATGCTATCTGACGAAGCGCGTGTCTTGCTGGTTACCGGTAGCTCCTCATAGGAGGATTCAGAGACAGATGACCAGTCATATCCCCCGCCCCCCCGAGGTGCATGCCCTAACTTGGCAGGGTTATGTTGCTCATATCGTGCGTATGGTATCTTGCATTGCTATGTCATTTGCTTAGTTTAGACATGCTTTGTGTGAATGCCACCTGTTTAGTGTCTAATTACCATATATGTGAATTATGCAATGCCATCTTGTTGCAAGACATTATATATGTGAATTATGCAATGTTATCTTGTTGCAAGGCATTATGTATGTGAATTATGCAATGCCATGTTGTTTAGGCAAGCGTCATATATGTGAGTTATATCATGTCGTCCTTTTTTTGTATTTCTCATTGCTTTTGTCGACAATGTTTGTATATTCAACTGCTCTTCCTGTGCATCAGCCATTTGAATTGGCGATGGAGAAATCTGGAGTGAAAACAAGGTCTTTAGAGCAGACAATGCTACCTGCTGAAGCAGATATCTTGCTGGTTACAGATAGCTCTTCAGAGGAGGATTCAGAGGCAGATGACCAGTCCTATTATCCCCCTGAGGTGTATGCTCAAACTTGGCAGGGTTATATTACTCATATAATGCATATGTTGTATTGCAATGCTTAGTTTTTACATCATATACACAATATTGAATGTCATCTCCTTAGTTGACACATCATATATGCGATTGCCCTCTGCTCACTTCCTTAGTATATAAATCATATACTTGAATTATGTCATGCCATGATGTTTACATAGATAGCATGTATCTGAATTATGGCATGCCAACCTATTTTCTAAAGACATAATATAGTTATATCATCTCATCCTGTTTACATAGTCATCATATTTCAAATTATGTCATTCTATCCGTGAATTATATCATGCCATCATGTTTCCATCGACGGCATGTTTGTGATTTATGGCATGCCAACCACTTTAATAGACACATCGTATAGTTATATCATGTCATCCTGTTTACATAGTCATCATATTTTGAAGTATGTCATTCTATCCTGTTTAGTTAGCCATCATACATGTGAATTGTGTCATGCTATCCTATTTAATTAGCCATCATATATGTGAAATTATGTCCTGCTATTCTGTTTGCTTAGATAACATAAATGGGAATTATTTCATGCCCTGTTTTCTTCCCTACTATCCATTGCACCTGTCTATCTTACAATGTCTGTACATTCAATTACTTTTCTTGTTTATCAGCCATTTCAATTGGCGGGGGTAATGGCAGTATTGGGAGTGAAAACACGGTCTTCAGAAAAGATCGTGCTACATGTCGATGCAGATAGAACCATAGTTGTACTTGCCCAAGAACCAGCCCCACCACACATAACCCACACTCATGCAGATTGTACCCCTACCCAGTTGGACAGAGAACCAGCTACACCCCTTCTAACCCCAACCCCAGCAGATAGACACCCAGTTCCCGTTGACACAGCACTGTCTCTACCACAGAGCACCCAAACATGAGCAGTTAGTAAGGCAACTGCAGTGCCCAAATCACGAGGACCACCACTCTGAACCCGAAGTCAACGCTTAAAGCAGAAGAAGAATTGTTCTCAGGTCAGGTTCCATAGCTATGGTTCATACTACTTTGCTCTTGCATCACTATATTTACTAATACCAACTAATTTCAAATTTGAAGGATGCAATTGAAACTCCAATGGCGCAACAGCTATGTTTTAAACCTGTTTCTTCAACGTGTTTGGCTGTTTGCTGTTGTAATTTGCTCTATGTTGATTTCAGTTTCAATTGAATAAACAGTTATGTTCTCATGCCATGCACATTACAAGTGTTGTTATTGCTGTGTAGTTTCCCACACTTATATTCTGTCTATGCTGCTTTGTCTTAAATATATATGATTCGAACTGTATCTATCTTGATTTGGCAACATAAACTAGAATCGTATAGACCATACAGTGACCATACTACATAGATATATGTTTGTTTCATGTTGTTATCTTGTCCACCTTACTACTGAACTGGTTTACCAAAATGAGTTTCAAATACTACATTGTAAACCTGAGACTGCCTGAGATGTGTTTGTTTGTTTCTCTTTTAGAATGCGGATAAAATATTGGAGAAGAGTACCCTGTTATGCAATGGTAAAGGAAGTAATGCAGATAAGGTTCAAGATAGTGAGACATCCCTGTTGGTCTCCAAGAAAGCTGATGAAAACTATATTGAAGACACTAAGACAACCCCAAAGTCTTGTCTTGATGTAGTGTTCCAGTTACTGGCTACCACTGCTGGCACCAGCTCTTCGAACTCATTGCCTGAATCAGTTCGGCTTCTTGAGTCTCAACTTCAAGTTGAAAGACATCGATCAGATGTTATGCGACAGGAAGCCAAAGGACTAAGGAAGTCCCTGCAGAATTCAGATGCATACTTTTTGGTGCAACAGCAACCGCTGGAGGACTTAAGTGCCAAACAAGAGAAAGTTAATAAGCTTGCTAAGCATCTTGCCAGCATTATGGGTACCCAGGATATTGTTTCTTGAGCTCTTCTAAAGTGGTTTCAGTTCTAGACTTGTTTTGCTGCGGCGTTTATATGCTGTTGTGTTCCCTATATTTGCACTGGTGGCGAACTTTGATGCCCAGTGGATGTAATATGTGTAATAGCCGTGATAGCCTAGCGTAAGTTGCTTGCTTATTTATTTCCTTGTTGTCTTGTTTATTTGTTTGCTTCTACTCATTGCAGTTCTTTTTCTGAGGTTTTGCTAGTGGCTGCAATAACCTATTTTTTAAAACTAGGCCACAATATCCATTGGCTAATATTTACTATAGTGACACTGAGCCTCCTACGGGCTAACACGTGTCCAGTCCAGCGGGAACGTGAAGCGCAAACGAACGTGAGCTTTACTAAAGTACTGCAAGAAAAGTATGGAAAAAAGCATAGTCGGTACTTCTTAATGCGGTACGTAAGCTGGTTATCCTGACTAACAATCATGCCTTGCTTGGATTTAGGGATTAGGAATTCTTATTGGGAAAGAGATTGGATTGGCATTCAAGTAGGAGTAGATCCTATTGGTCCAAAGTAGGCATTCTTGTATCAATTAAAGTAGCTATCTTCATAAAATAAGCGCTAAGATTCTAGTTCAAAGATAGGAGCATTAAGCTCTAAATCCAGTCAGTCCAGCTGGAAGTTTCACTAACTACTTAGGGAACTAGGGACCAGACCAGAGTTATGATTGGTGTATTCCATTCCTACCGTAATCGAGACTTGCCCTCGCTTGTGGGTGATTCCTTATAGCTTGATCCATGTGAGAAACAGTGGGCCTTCTACGGGCCGTAGAAACAGTGAGCCTTCTACGGGCCATAGAAACAATGGGCCTTCTATGGGTCGTAGAAACAATGGGCCTTCTACGGGCCGTATCATCAATGGGCCTTATATGGGCCGTATGATCGATAGGCCAAACATGGGCCAAACAGACCGCATTATGGCCGTAAACGGGCTAGAGATGGAATCGTCCGTTCATGGGCCGACCATAATGGGCCATCGTTAATAGGTCGTATTTGATGACGCTATGAAAACGGCCCAACGTATTAACGGACCACAAACGGGCCGACTGCTCCAACCGCCCAAAGCAGCGCCGGTCGAGCTGCCTGCTACTGCCGCCCGTGGCCGGCTGTGATGCCGCGGAGGCCTCACCGCCCCCTACTACTCCCACCGCTGGCCAGGCCATCCCTCTACGCATCCACACCCCCTGTTATTATGCGACGATGGCAGCCTCACACCGCAGTCGAACGAGTGAACCCTCATACTCCTCTACGCGTGGGCATCCACTACCGCGTCTTCCCTAGCTCCGCGTTGTCCCCTTCCTAGCCTCGCCGTCATCCACCGCCCTGGTGCTCTGGACGCGGCGTGGTCAACGTGGTCAAGGAACGACTTCCATCAGACATGGACTGTACGTGGAGAGGCTGACAGCTGGGTCCACGGCCGCAACAAGGAAGTGCCTCCTTATTACACGGAAAATAATGATTCCTCCACCTGACAGCAGGGACCCACCGGACGGGCTACCGTATTTCACGAAAAAAACGTTTCCCCCCTGACTGTTGAGACCCACCAGCAACACCTTCGCACACAAGGAAGTGCGTCCGGGCAAAAAAAATGATTCGCCCCCTGACTGCTGGGACCCACCCCTGACAGTCGGGACCCACCTGGTCGAAGCGTGCGTAGCATTGTCATTCTGGTCGCGAACATGTACGTACATATATACTGGTCGATGTAGAGGCGTGCACGTGTCGTAGTAGAGGCGCGGACGTATCGTAGTAGAGGCGCGCACGTAGCATGTACACGTACGTACAGCGGCCAGTGTGCAAGGAAGAAAATACGACCACGTATGTGTACATACGGGCGGGGTCTGGAATGCCTACTTGCGCAAACGTACGGCCAGGGCTCGTGTACATGGCTGGGTCGGAACAGAGAAACAGCTTCGTTGTCGTGTTCATGGGGAGGCAACGGAATACGTCGTGTGATACATCTCCAACGTATCTATAATTTTTGATTGCTCCATGCTACTTTATCTACTGTTTTGGACTATATTGGGCTTTATTTTCCACTTTTATATTATTTTTGGGACTAACCTATTAACCGGAGGCCAGCCTAGAATTGCTGTTTTTTGCATATTTCAGTGTTTCGGAGAAACGGAATATCAAACGGAGTCCAAACCAAATGAAACCTTCGGGAATGTGATTTTCTCATCGAACATGATCTAGGAGACTTGGACCCTGCTCCAAGGAACAAAAGATGCGGTCACGAGGGTGCCCCCCCCCTAGGGCGTGCCCCCCTGCCTCGTGGCCCCCCTATTGCTCCACCGACGTACTCCTTCCTCCTATATATACCTATGTACCCCCAAACGATCAAAACAGGAGCCAAAAACCTAATTCCACCGCCGCAACCTTCTGTATCCACGAGATCCCATCTTGGGGCCTGTTCCGGAGCTCCGCCGGAGGGGGCATCCATCACGGAGGGCTTCTACATCAACACCATAGCCCCTTCGATGAAGTGTGAGTAGTTTACTTCAGACCTTCGGGTCCATAGCTAGTAGCTAGATGGCTTCTTCTCTCTTTTTGGATCTCAATACAATGTTCTCCCCCTCTCTCGTGGAGATATATTTGATGTAATCTTCTTTTTGCGGTGTGTTTGTTGAGACCGATGAATTGTGGGTTTATGATCTAGCTTATCTATGAATAATATTTGAATCTTCTCTGAATTATTTTATGTATGATTGAGTTATCTTTGCAAGTCTCTTCGAATTATCCTTTTGGTTTGGCCAACTAGATTGGTAGTTCTTGCAATGGGAGAAGTGCTTAGCTTTGGGTTCAATCTTGCGGTGTCCTTTCCCAGTGACAGAAGGGGCAGCCAGGCACGTAGTGTATTGTTGCCATCGAGGATAACAAGATGGGGTTTTTATCATATTGCATGAATTTATCCCTCTACATCATGTCATCTTGCTTAAGGCATTACTCTGTTTTTAACTTAATACTCTAGATGCATGTTGGATAGTGGTCGATGAGTGGAGTAATAGTAGTAGATGCAAAATCGTTTCGATCTACTTGTCTTGGACGTGATGCCTATATACATGATCATACCTAGATATACTCATAATTATGCTCAATTCTATCAATTGCTCAACAGTAATTTGTTCACCCACCGTAGAATATTTATGCTCTTGAGAGAAGCCACTAGTGAAACCTATGCCCCCGGGTCTATTCTCATCATATCAATCTCCATTACTTTATTACTTGCTTTGCTTTTACTTTGTCTTTTACTTTTCACTTTGCATCTATATACCAAAAATACCAAAAATATTATTTATCATCTCTATCAGATCTCACTCTCATAAGTGACCGTGAAGGGATTGACAACCCCTAATCGCGTTGGTTGCGAGGAGCTATAGTTTTGTGTAGGTACGACGGACTTGTGCGTGGTCTCCTACTGGATTGATACCTTGGTTCTCAAAAATTGAGGGAAATACTTACGCTACTTTGCTGCATCTTCCTCTCCTCTTCGGGGAAATCCAAAGCAGTGCTCAAGAGGTAGCAAGAATAATTTCTGGCGCCGTTGCCGGGGAGGCTCACGCAAGCAAGTCAACCATACCAAGTACCCATCACCATCCCTATCTCTCGCATTACATTATTTGCCATTTGCCTCTCGTTTTCCTCTCCCCCACTTCACCCTTGCCGTTTTATTCGCCCTCTCTTTCCCAATCTCCTCCTCTTTTTCCCATTTGCCTTTTCCCGTTGCCTTTCTGTTTGCTTGTGTGTTGGATTACTTGTTGCCGTGGCGCAAGATAATACCAAATTGTGTGATTTCTCGAATACTAATAATAATGATTTTCTTAGTACTCTGATTGCTCCTCTTAATAATGATGAGTCTTGTGTAATCAATACCGCTTTATCGAATCTTGTTATGAAAGATCAATTCGCCGGCCTTCCTAGTGAAGATGCCGCTACCCATCTAAACAATTTTGTTGATTTGTGTGATATGCAAAATAAGAAAGATACGGATAACAATATTGTCAAATTGAAGTTATTTCCGTTTTCACTTAGAGATCGTGCTAAAGTTTGGTTTTCGTCTTTGCCTAAAAATAGTATTGATTCTTGGAACAAGTGCAAAGATGCTTTTATCCCTAAGTATTTTCCTCCCGCTAAGATCATCACTCTTAGGAACGATATTATGAATTTTAAACAACTTGATCATGAGCATGTTGCCCAATCTTGGGAAAGAATGAAATTGATGCTTCGCAATTGCCCTACTCATGGTTTGAATTTATGGATGATCATACAAAAAATTTATGCCGGATTGAATTTTGCTTCTAGAAATCTTTTAGATTCGGCCGCGGGAGGCACGTTTATGGAAATTACATTAGGAGATGCTACAAAATTGCTTGATAATATTATGGCTAATTATTCTCAATGGCACACCGAAAGATCTTCTAGTAAAAAAGTGCATGCTATAGAAGAAATCAATGTTTTGAGTGAAAAGATGGATGAACTTATGAAGATGTTTGCTACTAAAAATACTTCTCTTGATCCCAATGATATGGCTTTGTCTACTTTGATTGAGAATAATAATGAATCTATGGATGTGAATTTTGTTGGTAGGAATAGTTTTGGAAACAACGCGTATAGAGGGAATTTTGATCCTAGGCCTTATCCTAGTAATCCTTCTAATAATTATGGAAATTCCTACAACAACTCTTATGGAAATTTTAATAAGATGCCCTCTGAATTTGAAAGTAGTGTTAAAGAGTTTATGAATTCAGAAAAGAATTTTAATGCTTTGCTTGAAGAGAAATTGCTTAAAGTTGATGATTTGGCTAGGAACGTTGATAGAATTTCTTGAAATTGATTCTTTAAAGCTTAGATCTATTCCTCCTAAGCATTATATCAATGAGTCTCTCAAAGCCATGAGAATTTCCATTGATGAGTGCAAAGAAAGAACCGCTAGGATGCGTGCTTCCAAAGATGCCTTTATTAAAGTGTGTTCTTCCAATTCCTATGAAAATGAAGATGAAGATCTAAAAGTTATTGATGTGTCCCCCATTAAATCTTTGTTTTGCAATATGAATCTTGATGAAACTGAAGATGATCTTCCTTTACCTAGAAGGCGTTTTAAGAATTCGGAGTTTCTAGATCTTGATGATGAAATTGATAAAAGTGGGATTGAAAGAAATAAAAACCTAGATGTTGATAAACCCACTATTTTGAATCTCAAGGAATTTAATTACGAAAATTGCTCTTTAATTGATTGTATTTCCTTATTGCAATCCGTGCTAGATTCTCCTCATGCTTATAGTCAAAATAAGGCCTTTACCGAACACATTGTTGATGCCTTGATGCAATCTTATGAAGAAAAACTTGAGTTGAAAGTTTCTATCCCTAGAAAACTCTATGATGAGTGGGAACCTACTATTAAAATTGTAATTAAATATTATGAGTTTCATGCTTTGTGTGATTTGGGTGCTAGTGTCTCTACTATTCCCATAACTTTGTGTGATTTGCTAGATTTCCGTGACTTTGATGATTGCTATCTAAACTTGCATCTTGCGGATTCCACTATTAAAAAGCCTATGGGAAGAATTAATGATGTTCTTATTGTTGCAAATAGGAAATGTGTGCCCTTAGATTTTATCGTTCTTGATATAGATTGCAATCCTTCATGTCCTATTATTCTTGGTAGACCTTTCCTTAGAACGATTGGTGCAATTGTTGATATGAAGGAAGGGAATATTAGATTCCAATTTCCTTTAAATAAGGGCATGGAACACTTCCCTAGAAAGAAAATAAAATTACCATATGAATATATCATGAGAGCCACTTATGGATTGCCTACCAAAGATGGCAATACCTAGATCTATCCTTGCTTTTATGCCTAGCTAGGGGCGTTAAACGATAGCGCTTGTTGGGAGGCAACCCAATTTTATTTTATTTTTTTTGTTTTTTGCTTCTGTTTAGTAATAAATAATCCATATAGCCTCTGTTTGGATGTGGTTTTATGCTTTAATTAGTGTTTGTGCCAAGTAGAACCTATAGGATAACCTACGATGATAGTTGATTTGATTCTGCTGAAAAACAGAAACTTTGCACGCACCAATATAATTTTGTTAAATCACAGGAACGTGCTTTTGCGTTGATTCTTTTTGCTTCTGTTAAATAAACAAATTGTACAGGACTTCCTATTTTTGTAGAATTTGTAGAGTTCCAGAAGTTTGCGTTAGTTACAGATTACTACAGACTGTTCTGTTTTTGACAGATTCTGTTTTGCGTGTGTTGTTTGCTTATTTTGATGAATCTATGGCTGGTAAAATAGTTTATAATCCATAGAGAAGTTGTAATAAAGTAGGTTTAACACCAATAAAAATAAATAATGAGTTCATTACAGTAACTTGAAGTAGTCTTTTGTTTCCTTTCTCTAACGGAGCTCACGAGATTTCTACTAAGTTTTGTGTTGTGAAGTTTTCAAGTTTTGGGTGAATTCTTTTGATGGATTATGGAACAAGGAGTGGCAAGAGACTAAGCTTGGGGATGACAATGGCACCCCCAAGATAATCCAAGGACACCAAAAAGTCAAAGCTTGGGGATGCCCCGGAAGGCATCCCCTCTTTTGTCTACTTCCATCAGTAATTTACTTGGAGCTATATTTTTTATTCACCACATGATATGTGTTTTGCTTGGAGCGTCTTGTATTATTTGCGTCTTTGCTTGTTAGTCTACCACAATCATCCTTTCTGTACACACCTTTTGAGAGAGCCATACATGAATTGGAATTTGTTAGAATACTCTATGTACTTCACTTATATCTTTTGAGCTTGATAGTTTTGCTCATAGTGCTTCACTTATATCTTTTGAGCGTGATAATTTTTTCTCTAGTGCTTCACTTAGATCTTTTAGAGCACTGTGCTGGATTTGTTTTAAAGAAACTATTGATATCTCATGCTTCACTTAGATTATTTTGAGAGTCGTTAATAGCATGGTAATTTGCTTAATATTAATATACTTGGTATTCAAGATATGTGAAACTTTCTTTTGAGTGCGTTGAATACTAAGATAAGTTTGATGCTTGATAATTGTTTTGAGATATGGAGGTGATAATATCAAAGTCGTGCTAGTTGAGTAATTGTGAATTTGAAGAATGCTTGTGTTGAAGTTCGCAAGTCCCGTAGCATGCACGTATGGTTAAAGTTGTGTAACAAATTTGAAACATGAAGTGTACCTGGCTTGTGCATCCTTATGAGTGGCGGTCGGGGATGAGCGATGGTCTTTTCCTACCAATATATCCCCCTAGGATCATGCGCGTAGTACTTGATTTTTGATGACTTCTAAATTTTTGCAATAAGTATATGAGTTCTTTTGACTAATGTTGAGTCCATGGATTATACGCACTCTTACCTTTCCGCCTTTGCTAGCCTCTTCGGTACCGTGCATTGCCCTTTCTCACCTTGAGAGTTGGTGCAAACTTTGCCGGTGCATCCAAACCCCGTGATACGATATGCTCTATCACACATAAACCTCCTTATACCTTCCTCAAAACAGCCACCATACCTACCTATCATGGCATTTCCATAGCCATTCCGAGATATATTGCCATGCAACTTCCATCATCATCATCATGACATACATTACTTTTGTCATATTGCCATTGCATGATCATGTAGTTGACATCATATTTGTGGCAAAGCCACCATGCATTATTTTTGTACATGTCACTCTTGATTCATTGCACCATCCCGGTACACCGCCGGAGGCATTTATATAGAGTCGTATCTTGTTCTAAGTTCCGCGTTGTAATCCTTATGTTGTAATCAATAGAAGTGTGATGATCATCATTATTAGAGCATTGCCCAAACAAGAAAAAAGAGAAAGGCGAAAAGAAAAATAAGAAAGGCCCAAAAAAAGAAAATAAATAAAAAGGGCAATGCTACTATCTCTTTTTCCACACTTGTGCTTCAAAGTAGCACCTTGTTCTTCATGTAGTGAGTCTCATATATTGTGCTTCAAAGTAGCACCTTGTTCTTCATGTAGTGAGTCTCATAAGTTGTATTTTTATACTAGTGGGAATTTTTCATTATAGAACTTGGCTTGTATATTCCTATGATGGGCTTCCTCAAATGCCCTAGGTCTTCATGAGCAAGCGAGTTGGATGCACACCCACTAGTTTTCTTTTGTTGAGCATTCATAGCTCTAGTGCATCCGTTGCATGACAATCCCTACTCGCTCACATCGATATCTATTGATGGGCATCTCCATAGCCCATTGATACGCCTAGTTGATGTGAGACTTTCTCCTTTTTTGTCTTCTCCACACAATCCCCATCATCATATTCTATTCCACCCATAGTGCTATATCCATGGCTCACGCTCATGTATTGCGTGAAGGTTGAAAAAGTTTGAGATTATTTAAGTATGAAACAATTGCTTGGCTTGTCATCGGGGGTATAGAAGTTGGGAACATCTTTGTGTGACGAAAGTGAAGCATAGCCTAACTATATGATTTTGTAGGGATGAACTTTCTTTTGCCATGCTATTTTGAGAAGACATGATTGCTTTGATTAGTATGCTTGAAGTATTATTATTTTTAATGCAATATGAACTTTTGTCTTGAATCTTTCGGATCTGAATATTCATGCCACAATTAAGAAGATTTACATTGAAATTATGCCAAAGTATCACTCTGCATCAAAAATTCTTTTTTATCATTTACCTACTCGAGGACAAGCAGGAATTAAGCTTGGGGATGCCTGATACGTCTCCAACGTATCTATAATTTTTGATTGCTCCATACTACTTTATCTACTGTTTTGGACTATATTGGGCTTTATTTTCCACTTTTATATTATTTTTGGGACTAACCTATTAACCGGAAGCCCAGCCCAGAATTGCTGTTTTTGCCTATTTCAGTGTTTCGGAGAAACGGAATATCAAACGGAGTCCAAACGGAATGAAACCTTCGGGAACGTGATTTTCTCACCGAACGTTATCCAGGAGACTTGGACCCTGCTCCAAGGAACAAAAGAGGGGGTCACGAGGGTGGGGGCGCCCCCCCTAGGGCGCGCCCCCTGCCTCATGGGCCCCCTATTACTCCACCGACGTACTCCTTCCTTCTATATATACCTACGTACCCCCAAAGGATCAGAACAGGAGCCAAAAACCTAATTCCACCGCCGCTACCTTCTGTATCCACGAGATCCCATCTTGGGGCCTGTTCTGGAGCTCCGCCGGAGGGGGCATCCATCACGGAGGGCTTCTACATCAACACCATAGCCCCTCCGATGAAGTGTGAGTAGTTTACTTCAAACCTTTGGGTCCATAGCTAGTAGCTAGATGGCTTCTTCTCTCTTTTTGGATCTCAATACAATGTTCTCCCCCTCTCTCGTGGAGATCTATTCGATGTAATCTTCTTTTTGCGGTGTGTTTTTTGAGACCGATGAATTGTGGGTTTATGATCCTGCTTATCTATGAATAATATTTGAATCTTCTCTGAATTCTTTTATGTATGATTGAGTTATCTTTGCAAGTCTCTTCAAATTATCCTTTTGGTTTGGCCAACTAGATTGGTAGTTCTTGCAATGGGAGAAGTGCTTAGCTTTGGGTTCAATCTTGCGGTGTCCTTTCCCAGTGACAGAAGGGGCAGCAAGGCACATATTGTAGTGTTGCCATCAAGGATAACAAGATGGGGTTTTTATCATATTGCATGAATTTATCCCTCTACATCATGTCATCTTGCTTAAGGCGTTACTCTGTTTTTAACTTAATACTCTAGATGCATGCTGGATAGCGGTCGATGAGTGGAGTAATAGTAGTAGATGCAGAATCGTTTCGATCTACTTGTCTTGGACGTGATGCCTATATACATGATCATACCTAGATATACTCATAATTATGCTCAATTCTATCAATTGCTCAACAGTAATTTGTTCACCCACCGTAGAATACTTATGCTCTTGAGAGAAGCCACTAGTGAAACCTATGGCCCCCGGGTCTATTCTCATCATATCAATCTCCATTACTTTATTACTTGCTTTGCTTTTACTTTGCCTTTTACTTTTCACTTTGCATCTATATACCAAAAATACCAAAAATATTATTTATCATCTCTATCAGATCTCACTCTTGTAAGTGACCTTGAAGGGAATGACAACCCCTAATCACGTTGGTTGCGAGGAGCTATCGTTTTGTGTAGGTACGAGGGACTTGTGCGTGCTCTCCTACTGGATTGATACCTTGGTTCTCAAAAACTGAGGGAAATACTTATGCTACTTTGCTGCATCATCCTCTCCTCTTCGAGGAAATCCAACGCAATGCTCAAGAGGTAGCATCGTGTTCATGGGGAGGCAACGGAATGCGTCATGTTCATCGGGAGGCAACAGAACGCGTAGGAGCCAACCGGCTGGGTCGGAACAGAATGCGTTGTCATGTTCATCGGGAGGGCTTGGACGGAACAAGCAATGGAAACGAGGCCTGGCGTACCACAGAACGGAGGAAACGGCCTTGTGTTCGACCGGCCACGTTCAAAATGGGATCTTGTTCATCGGGAGGGGTCTGGCGTACCGCAAAACGAAGGAACGGACCTCCTACGGTCGAAACGGGGGTCTTGTTGATCGGGAGGGGTGTGGCGTACCGCAAAACGGACTTGTGTTGGAGCGCTACGGTCGAAACGGGGTCCTGTTAATCGGGAGGGGTGTGGCGTACCGCAAAAACGGGACTCCATGGGATACTGTTCATCTCCACCGTCGACCTCCTCCAGCCTCCGCGGGCTACCGTCGACCTCCTCCAGCCTCCACGGGCTCCTGTTCATCCAGCCTCCAACGTGGTACTCCACCGACTATTGTTCAACCACCCCTCCACGGGCACCCCTCCATCGTCTACTGTTCATCCAGCCCTCCAATGGGTCGTCCTGTTCATCCAGCCCTCTACACCACAGGGTCTTGTTCATCCAGAGGCAACGCCAGCGCTCACTGTTCATCCAACCCCTCCCCCCTGCAACGCTCACTGTTCATCTTGAGAGGCAGCATCCATCGGCTTTAGTTAGCAGCAGTAGCGAAGGAATCGCTCGATCGGGTTTAGTTAACAACCATCGATCGATCGCTCGGGTTCAGTAACGCGTAGCCTGCAGTGCAATCGCTCGGGTTCAGTTAGAGCCCAACGCCTCGCTCGGGTTCAGTTAGAGCCAACACCTTGCACACTTGCGCGTACGTGTACGAGAGAAATGCGCATCGTTCGGCCCCCGACCTCCCAGCATAACAGGGAACTCCCTGAAATTTTCCTCGCCCTCGCTTCTACCATGGTTTTTTCCGTCATGGACGGCCCAAAGAATGTCACGCAGCTGCGTCTCCGGCCCGCGCAGGACGAAAAGCCCATTTTCTGTCATGATTTTTTGTCATAGAAGTAGGAGCCCACCACATCTATGATGATACCGGGTTTTGTCACAATTATCGTCATAGAAGTGTCATATGTATGACAAAAAAATTCGTTCGGCCCAAAATGTCACGGATGTGTCTTTTTTTTATAGTGGTAGCTGCAGCTATCATGTTATCTAGAGGATTAGAATAATGACCCGGGAGCGTTGGAACATGCTGACGAGGGGTCAAATTCAAACATGGGGAGTCTGCAGCACGTGGCTGAACCAGTGTCCCAGCCGCCGGCGCCTCGACGGCTCGTTCCATAACAGGCGGGTTACTGGTTCCTTCCCCAGGCGTGTTAAAAAGGTTTATCGCATTGTTAACCAGGGGTAAACGACTCGCATGCCTTCTGTTAAAGACAGCATTTGATGCGTCCCGGTCCAAGCTCAAGCGAAAAATTTCTGCTTGAAGCCGTTCTGCCTCCCTCTCCAAAGCGGCTCGCTCCGTCTCCATCTCGGTGTTCTGAGCGTATAAATCCTCCTTTGCTTGAGCTATCTCATCACGTAACTTTGCAACATCCACATTATGTTGCGTTTGGTTCACCGAGGTCACCTCTGCCGTCAACAACGTTGCTAGAGCCTCCAACAGATCTGATAAAACTTGAGCCGGCGGGCGCACAGGGCCTCCTGCCCTAGCTGCCATTGTCGTCGCTGAGATCATTACTGCCGCAGTTGAAGAATTCTTCCCTGGCTGTGTACCGGCCATGAAGATTGTAACCCGGTTTGGCGGCTCATAGGGGTCCGGAATACTGTCGCCATCGGAACAGCCCCCAAGCCCACCATCCTGCACTTGATACATGGAATTGGTCTCGCCGATTGAGGACTCATCGCCTGAATAGACGGCTATCTCACCACCAGACTTAGATCCTCCTTCCATACTCCTTGAGTAAAGCCAACAAAGACATGCTTCGGGGCGGCTTGAACCTTGGTGGGTCGCGCGTGCTGAGCCATCTCGGCGATGTCGGCGCAGGTGTTCGGCTCAGCTTCCGACTCGCCAATCTTGCCCATGAAGACATGAATTCCGACGAAGGGGAACCGGTACCCGTACTCGATTGAGCTGGCCTCGGGTCCCCAGCCTGCATCGTCGATGTAGAGCTTTCCGCGACGACTCTTAGTCATCCGGCCCATAGTGTATCCCTTGAGCCCTGCGAAGTTGCCCTTCTAGAACTCAAAACCACCGTGCGCTAGCCCCATGGTGGGTGCCAACTGTCGTGGAATTGTCACGGCAGATGCCCTAGCATGAGGACTTAGGTGTGGAGCCATCACAATGTAGTTAGCTTGAAGGGGTTAAACGGGACAATGGACACAGGGTTTTTACCCAGGTTCGGCCCCTCGCAACGAGGTAAAGGCCTACTCCTGCTTTAGGTTGTATTGCTTGGGTTTTAATTACCAGGGAGCAAATACGCTTGACCTAGTTCTCGACTTGTTATTTCTTGCCCTAATCCGCCGCCGGGTCACCCCTTTATATAAACAAGCTGATGCCCGGTGGCTTACAGAGTCCCGGCCAGATCATACACAACGTGTCCGGCTCGATGACAAAACTAAACTTTCCTTAACATACAAGTTAAACATATGGCGGTTTATGCCCGTGGGCCTCAAGTCTCCTCCGGGTCTTGGGCCTTCAGTAAGCTTGCTTCATGAACCGCCATCTTCAACATCTTCTTGGGCCTTCTCATTATGAACCGCCATTGGTATGACCTGGCCCCTCCTGGGCGGGTCATACCCAATAGTTATATCCCCAACAGAGAGTGTGTATTTCATAGATTCTGCATTAGCAAATGGCACAACATTAGATGGTAAGGACCTACAGGACTGGGCCATTAACACGATCGTATGTATCAAAAACATGTCCCATGTAGAATCATTTCTCTGGCCATATCATGAATGGTAAGTCAAGTAAACAACCACACATACATTGATTATCTTTCAGATTTTGACATAATTCGTAAGTTCATGGATTTCTTAATGTGTGGGAATCATTGGATATTGGTATTCATTGTTCCAAACAAGAACACAGTTTACCACATGGATTCTCTTAGAGAGTCAACAAACGCTCAGGATCTGACACATCTTCAGCAATTCATGGATAGGTATTGAATTCTATGATGTTGAAATTAATTTGCATTCATATCTGGTTCAATAATTAATGTTGTCAAAATTCATCTTCATTTGAAGTGTGCTCGCATTGTTGAAAACTAAACTAGGGAATTGATACGTCCATTTTGCATCATGCTTTTATATTGATATTTATTGCATTATGGGCTGTTATTACACATTATATCACAATACTTATGCCTTTTCTCCCTTATTTTATAAGGTTTACATGAAGAGGGAGAATGCAGGCAGCTGGGATTCTCGACTGGAAAAGGAGCAAATATTAGAGACCTATTTTGCGCAACTCCAAAAGTCCTGGAACTTCATGGAGAATCATTTTGGAATAAATAAAAAATATTGGTCGAAGAAAATACCAGAGGGGGCCACCAGCCAACCACAAGGGTGGAGGACGCGCCCTACCCCCTGGGAACGCCCCCTGTCCTTGTGGGCCCCCTAGCAGACCCCCGATGCCTATCTTCTCCTATATGGTGTGTTTTGACCTGGAAAAATAAGAAGGAAGATTTCAGGATGAAGCGCCGCCGTCTCGAGGCGGAACCTGGGCAGGAGCAATCTAGAGCTCCGGCAAAGCGATTCTGCCAGGGAAACATGCCTCCGGGAGGGGAAATCATCGCCATCGTCATCACCATCGATCCTATCATCAAGATGGGGTCATTCTCCATCAACATCTTCACCAGCACCATCTCCTCTCAAACCCTAGTTCATCTCTTGTATCCGATCTTTGTCTCAAAACCTCAGATTGGTACCTGTGGGTTGCTAGTAGTGTTGATTACTCCTTGTAGTCGATGCTAGTTGGTTTATTCGGTGGAAGATCATATGTTCATATCCTTAATGATAATTAATACTCCTCTTATTTTGTATATGAATATGCGTTTTGAGTAGATACGTTTGTTCCAGAGGACATGGGAGAAGTCTTGTTATAAGTAATCATGTGAATTGGGTAATCGATCGATATTTTGATGAGATGTATGCTGTCTCTCCTCTACTAGTGTTATGTGAACGTCAACTACATGACACTTCACCATGATTTGGTCCTAGGGGAAGGCATTGGGAAGTAATAAGTAGATGATGGGTTGCTAGAGTGATAGAAGCTTAAACCCTAGTTTATGCGTTGCTTCGTAAGGGGCTGATTTGGATCCATATGTTTCATGATATGGTTAGGTTTGACTTAATTCTTCTTTCGCAGTTGTGGATGCTTGAGAGAGGGGTTAATCATAAGTGGAAGGCTTGTCCAAGGAAGGGCAGCACCCAAGCACCGGTCCACCCACATATCAAATTATCAAAGTAACGAACGTGAATCATATGAGCATGATGAAAACTAACTTGACAACAATTCCCATGTGTCCTTGGGAGCGCTTTGCTTTATATAAGAGTTCGTCCAGGCTTGTCCTTTGCTACAAAAACTATTGGGCCACCTTGCCTCACCTTGTTTACACTTCTTACTTGTTACCCGTTATGAATTATATTATCACACAACTATCTGTTACCGATAATTTCAGTGCTTGCAGAGAGTACCTTGCCAAAAACCGCTTGTCATTTCCTTCTGCTCCTCGTTGGGTTCGACACTCTTACTTATCAAAAGGACTAAGATAGATAACCTATACTTGTGGGTCATCAAGACTCTTTTCTGGTGTCATTGTCGGGGAGTGAAGCGCCTTTGGTAAGTGGAATTTGGTAAGGAAACATATATATAGTTTGCTGAAATTTACGGTCACTTGTTACTATGGAAACTAATCCTTTGAGGGGCTTGTTCGGGGTATATTCACCTCTATCGAAGAGCAAAGAGTTGCTCCTCAACCTACTGCACCTACTGAATATATTTATTATGAAATTTCTTCGGGTATGATAGAGAAACTGCTAGCTAATCCTTATGCAGGAGATGGAACATTACATCCCGACACCTAATCTATGTGGATGAAGTTTGTGGTTTATTTAAGCTTGCGGGTATGACCGAGGATGTTGTAAATAAGAAGATCTTCCCTTTATCTTTGAAGGGAAAGGCATTGACATGGTATAGGCTTGTGATGATATTGGATCATGGAATTACAACCGATTGAAATTCGAATTTCATCAAAAGTTTTATCCTATGCATCTAGTTCATCATGATCGGAATTATATATTATTTTTTTGGCCTCGTGAAGGAGAAAGTATCACTCAATCCTGGGGGAGGCTTAATTCAATGTTATATTCATGCCCCAATCATGAGCTTCCAAGAGAGATTATTATTAAGAAGAATTATGCTCAGCTTTCTCATAATGATCGATCCATGTTCAATACTTCTTGTACTGGTTCTTATGTGAAGAAGGATATTGAATTCAAATGGGATTTATTGGAAAGGTAAGGAGTTAGGTATAAACCTTAAGTTTGATTGTGTTAAATCTTTTATGGATACCGATGCTTTTTGTGATTTTAGCACTAAATATGGACTTGACTCTGAGATAGTAGCTTCTTTCTGTGAATCATTTGCTACTCATGTTGATCTCCCTAAGGAGAAGTGGTTTAAATATCATCCTCCCATTAAAGTTAAAATAGTAGAACCTATTAAAGTTGAAGAAGAAACCATTACTTATAATGTTGATCCTATTGTTCATGCTGCTTATAATGAGAAACCACCTTTTCCTGTTAGAATAAAGGACCATGCTAAAGCTTCAACTGTGGTTCCTAAGAGTTATACTAGAACACCTACACCCCCCTGAACAAATTAAAGTTGAGCCTAGTATTGCTATGGTTAAGGATCACTTGGCCGATAATGGGCATGTTATTTATTTCTGTGATGAAGCTGCTACAATTGCTAAACCCGATATGAAAGATAAGCATAGACCTGTTGTTGGCATCCCTGTTGTTTTTGTTAAAATAGGAGATCATTGTTATCATGGCTTATGTGATGTGGGTGCTAGTGTGAGTGCAATTCCTTATTCCTTGTATGAAGAACTTATGAATGATATTGCACCTACTGAGATAGAAGATATTGATGTTACTATTAAGCTTGCCAATAGAGATACTATATCACCAACTGGGATTGTTAGAGATGTTAAAGTCTTCTGTGGGAAAATTAAATACCCTATTGATTTTCTTATTCTTGGTTCCCCACAAGATGATTTTTGTCCCATTATATTTGGTTGACCTTTCTTGAATACCGTTAATGCTAAGATAGACTGCGAGAAAGATATTGTTACTGTTGGTTTAGGGGACATGTCTCCTGATTTTAATTTCTCTAAATTTCATAGACAACCCCATGATAAAGAATTTCCTAGTAAGGATTAAATTATTGGTCTTGCTTCTATTGCTGTACCTCCTACAGATCCCTTAGAACAATATTTGCTAGACCATGAAAATGATATGTTTATGAATGAAAGAAGGGAAATATATGAAGTATTCTTTAATCGAGGGCATATTTTGAAACACAATTTTCCTGTTGAAATCCTCGGAGATCCTCCTCCACCCAAGGGTGATCCCATGTTTGAGCTTAAACAATTACCTGATACTCTGAAATATGCTTACCTTCATGAAAAGAAGATATATCCTGTTATTATTTGTGCTAACCTTTCAGAGCATGAAGAAAAGAAATTATTGAAAACTCTGAAGAAGCACCGTGCCGCTATTGGATATACTCTTGATGATCTTAAGGGCATTAGTCCCACTCTATGCCAACACAAAATAAAATTGGAGAAAGAAGCTAAACCAGTTTTTGATCATCAATGACGGTTAAATCCTAAGATGAAAGAAGTGGAAAGAAATGAAATACTAAAGCTTCTAGAGGCAGGTATAATTTATCCTATTGCCGATAGTCAATGGGTAAGCCCTGTTCGTTGTGTCCCTAAGAAGGGAGGTATTACTGTTGTTCCTAATGATAAGAATGAATTGATTCCAAAAAGAATTGTTACAGGTTATGGAATGGTAACTGATTTTCACAAATTGAATAAAGCTACTAGAAAAGATCATTACCCTCTACCTTTTATTGATCAAATGCTAGAAAGACTATCCAAACATACTCATTTTTTCTTTCTAGATGGTTATTCTGGTTTCTCTCAAATACCTATGTCAAAAGATGATCAAGAGAAAACCACTTTTATATGCCCTCTCGGTACCTTTGCTTTTAGACGTATGCCTTTTGGTTTATGCAATGCACCCGCTACCTTTCAAAGATGTATGACTGTTATATTCTCTAACTTTTGTGAAAAGATTGTTGAGGTTTTCATGGATGATTTCTCTGTTTACGGAACTTCTTTTGATGATTGCTTAAGCAATCTTGATCGAGTTTTGCAGAGATGTGAAGAAACTAATCTTGTCTTGAATTGGGAGAAGTTCCACTTTATGGTTAATGAAGATATTGTCTTGGGGCACAAAATTTCTGAAAGAGGTATTGAAGTTGATAAAGCTAAAGTATATTCTATTGAAAAGATGTCGTGTCCTAAAGATATCAAAGGTATAAGAAGTTTCCTTGGTCATGCTGGTTTCTATAGGAGGTTTATTAAAGACTTCTCTAAAATTTCTAGGCCTCTCACTAATCTCTTGCAAAAAGATGTTCCTTTTGTTTTTGATGATGATTGTGTAGAAGCATTTGAAATACTTAAGAAAACCTTGATTTCTACACCTATTGTTCAGCCACCTGATTGGAATTTACCCTTTGAAATTATGTGCGGTGCTAGTGATTATGTTGTCGGTGCTGCTTTAGGACAAAGAGTTGATAAGAAATTAAATGTTATTCATTATGCTAGTAAAACTCTAGACAGTGCCCAGAGAAATTATGCTAGTACTGAAAAAGTATTTTTAGCAGTTGTTTTTGCCTGTGATAAGTTCAGATCTTATATTGTTGATTCCAAAGTAACTGTTCACACTGATCATGCTGCTATTAAATATCTTATGGAAAAGAAAGATGCTAAACCTAGACTTATTAGATGGGTTCTCTTGCTACAAGAATTTGATTTGCATATTATTGATAGAAAGGGAGTAGAGAACCCCGTTGCAGACAATTTGTCTAGGTTAGAAAATGTCCTTGATGACCCACTACCCATTGATGATAGCTTTCCTGATGAACAATTAGTTGTCATAAATGCTTCTCGTAATACTCCATGGTATGCTGATTATGCTAATTATATCCCTGCTAAATTTATACCACCTAGTTTCACATACTAGCAAAAGAAAAAGTTTTTCTATGATTTAAGACATTACTTCTGGGATGACCCATGCCTTTCTAAAGAAGGAGTAGATGGTGTTATTAGACGTTGTGTACCTGAGCATGAACAGGAATAGATCCTACGCAAATGCCACTCTGAGGCTTACAAAGAACACCACGCTGGAGATAGAACTGCACATAAGGTATTACAATCCAGGTTTTGTTGGCCTACTCTCTTCAAGGATGCTCGTAAGTTTGTCTTGTCTTGTGATGAATGTCAGAGAATTGGTAATATTAGTATATGTCAGGAAATGCCTATGAATTATTCACTTGCTATTGAACCATTTGATGTATGGGGCTTTGATTATATGGGACATTTTCCTTCCTCTAATGGCTATACATATATTTTAGTTGTTGTTGATTACGTTACTAAGTGGATAGAAGCTATTCCAACTAGTAGTGCTGATCATAACACTTCTATTAAGATGATTAAAGAAGTTATTTATCTGAGGTTTGGAGTCCCTGGATATTTAATGATGATGGTGGTTCACATTTTATTCATGGTGCCTTATGTAAAATGCTTGCTAGGTATGATGTTAACCATAGAATTGCATCTCCATATCATCCTCAGTCTAGTGGTCAAGTAGAATTGAGCAAAAGAGAGATTATATTGATTTTGCAAAAGACTGTTAATAGATCTAGAAAGAATTGGTCTAAGTAACTTGATGATGCATTATGGGCTTATAGAACTACTTATAAAAACCATATGGGTATGTCTCCGAATAAAATGGTTTATGGAAAGGCTTGTCACTTAGCTCTCGAACTAGAACATAAGGCATACTAGGCTATTAAAGAGCTCAATTATGATTTCAAACTTGCCGGTGAGAAGAGGTTATTTGACATTAGCTCACTTGATGAATGGACAACCCAAGCCTATGAGAATGCCAAGTTGTTTAAAGAAAAAGTTAAAAGATGGCATGACAAAAGGATACAATAGCGTGAGTTTTAATGTAGGTGATCATGTTTTCCTATACAACACTCGTTTAAGATTTTTTTACAGGAAAGCTTCTCTCTAAATGGGAAGTTCCTTACATTATCGAGGAGGTCTATCGTTCCGGTGCCATAAAAATTAACAACGCCGAAGGCACAAATTTGAAGGTGGTAAACAGTCAAAGAATCAAACATTATATCTCATGTACTCTCATAAATGTTGAGACCAATATAATTAATACCGTAACACCAGAGGAGTACATAAGGGACACTTTCCGGGACGTTCAGACTCCGAAAAGGAATACGTATGTGGTACGGTAAGTAAACCGACTCCAAAACATTTCCAGTAGCAATTTTTCTCCGTTTTGGAATATTTAAAATTTAGGAAAATTAAAAGTAGTCCGAAAGAGACACGAGGCCACCACAAGGGTTCGACACTCTTACTTATCGAAAGGACTATGATAGATCCCCTATACTTGTGGGTCATCGGGAACCTCTTCAAGAGGGAACTACCTCTGCAGCACGAGATCGTTTCTCCGGTAACACACCAAAATCCATTATTTTTGGAAAATTTCTCCAATAGTCTGCAAATACCCTTTATTACGCTAGTCAAATGTTCAAGCTTCTAAATAAACCTCTTTCTATTTCTGTACAAAGAAAGAATACATCTAACACCAATTAGGTTTTTCCTAATAGGACAAATACATGACTAATTCTGTACAAAAAAATTCAGTGTCCTCGGCAACAAGCAGGGACCAACCTTTGTGGATACTATGTTTGCAGACACATGATCTTGATCTGCAAATATGCTGATAGTTGTGAAGATCCTCGCAAATTAGTACCAGTAAGTCTATCTTAATTAATATATTCTACTGCACTCATATGGCACATTCTGGTATTAAAAATACTGCAACTCATCATAGAACCGAGGACCCCTGAACCACTCCCCGCTGGTGAATTGCTGATGATTTAGAGATTTAGCATCGACTTCTTCCTAAATCACTACATGAGTCCCACTGGTGATAATGAATATTTCAACATGCATTATCCTGAAACATTGAGTAAGAGTTAGCCGCTAAACATATACGCATGGATCCATTTTTTCCATCTGATGAGATCTTTGTATTTCGTACACTATGATTAATTATGTAAATGTATATATGTGTCAACAAATCATTGGAATCTAGCTACCATATGTTCAATTACAATTGTTGCAAAATCTGATGAATGTTCTTACTATGGACACTATTTGTTCAATTGAATATTGTGGCGAATTTTCTTTTTGCATGCCGATTCAAAATGGGATATTTTTGTTTTAACCTGGCAATTGCTCCTTACACGGTTCAACTAAATGAGTGTGTGCGATCCACATCGGAAAGCATACGTCAATCATACCGGAACCATCGGTGATACACAACAGATCACAAACGATTTGCAGCGCTACTACGTGTGCGTACGGTCTCCAAAACCATTTGTGATATCACGTTATCGCACGTGAGAGCTCGGAATAAACCGTGCCCAATGTAAAATCCAATCCCGTAAATTTTTCAGGAAATGTGTGGGATCCCAAATGAAAAGCACACATCACTCTTGTCGCAACCATCAGTGATACACAACAAATCACAAACGGTCTGTAGCACTTGTATGTGTGAGAAGGGGCTCCTGAACCGTTTGTGTTAGAACATTATCACACACAATAATAGTTGGGAAACGTGTGGGATGGAGTCTTGCATGGCAGACGGGTTCCGCAGAAAACTTGTGTGCGATGGGGCACATATCACACACAGTTCATATGTTGGCCCGTGTGCCTTACATACTGTTTCCCAAACGGTTCATTACGACACACTGTTTGGTTTCACTGTGTTGTTAGAAATGTTTAATCACCGATCCCACACGTGCGAAAGAATTTAGTGTGTGTTGCATCGCACATGATTACATTTTGCAAGGCCTCTGGATCATGGCTCCATATCCCCAACGGTTTCTTGGTCATGTGGGAAGGACCCCCCCTATCGCCCACACTCACTTGGCGACAGTTCCAAATGCCATCACGGAAAGGGATGAAAAACCGTTTGTATAGCACCTCATTGTACCAGTGTCATATTTCTTCTTGACAGTAGGAATAGGGAATTCAAAACCTCCAATCGCAATAGTTGAAATATTTCCAATAGAATTGAAGCTATTAACTTGAGGTTGTTTCTTCGGAAAGTGTACCATGTGCTCATTACCATTAACATGAA
This sequence comes from Triticum aestivum, assembly GCF_018294505.1. Lineage (NCBI taxonomy): Eukaryota > Viridiplantae > Streptophyta > Magnoliopsida > Poales > Poaceae > Triticum > Triticum aestivum. Next base: position 129,197,855 of record NC_057795.1, on the reverse strand, counting down.
AAGTGACATTGCCCTTGTTGCAATCAATAACAGCCCCTGCAGTATTCAAAAAGGGTCTACCAAGGATGATCGACATATTGTTGTCCTTGGGAATATCAAGAATAACAAAGTCTGTTAAGATAGTAATGTTTGCAACTATAACAGGTACATCCTCACAAATACCGATGGGTATAGCAGTTGATTATCACCCATTTGCAAAGAGATTTCACTAGGTGTCAACTTATTCAATTCAAGTATATGGTATAAAGAGAAAGGCATAACACTAACACCGGCCCCAAGATCAAATAAAGCAGTTTTAACATAGTTTCTTTTAGGGTTTTTTACATCTGTGCCCCTGGTTCCTTAGTTGTACTCGTTCATCCCCATGCTCTTAACTTTTGCTCACTTTTCCCCACTCCCTTGTCTGAAACTCTCACAAATGGGCAAACTGGACATTGTCGTCTGGTCAATGGCTTGACAGTTAACTCTGACTAGTGGGGCCGCGTAGGCGTTTTGTTTTTGCATGCAACTGACTGCGGTCGTGGGGTAGCACGTGTCCATGGAACATGCCAAAAACGTCCCTCGTATAAGAGGGGGAACCACCTATGGGCGCATTGCCCCTACCATTTCCCCCCAAATCACCTCCCTGCCGCATCGGCTCCCTCTACCCCACCACGTCGTCTCGCTCTCCTCCACCGCACCATCTCGCTCTCCCCCACTGCATCCTCTTCCTCACCTTCATCGCCTCCCTCATACCGATGGCGGACGCTCGTGGCGACGCCAGTGCAGCGGCCGGAGATCTGCAGGGCGCGGTGAACATGGCAGATGTAGTGCAGGACGTTGGCGACATCCATGGTGGTGCGGGGAAACTCACAACCGCTGTCGCGGCTATGTATGTGGGGAAGGAGGTGGCGGGCTCCGCATCGGCACTACCGGAGCTGAAGGTGACGGCGTCGAGTGGCGTAGTCCATCCAGATGCACAGCCTGGCAAGGAGAAGGTGGTACAGGAGGTACTTCCATTTTCTTGTACCCTAGTTGCAATATTTAGATTATAGAGTTAGTTTCATTGGTTGGATTGTTATTCATAGGGGAGTACAGATGGTTAGAGTAGTTGGTTTGAGCGATGGGGTTTTCTGTATAGGGGGATGGGGGTTTTGTATTAGGTTTTTTTGGATTACATTCATTGCAAAAATGCTAGACAGATCTTAATGAGAGATAGGGATATCTCATCTCTATGCTTAAATGCTACACATGATTATTAGATTTGTTTAATTCTACATAGATTGGGGTTTTGAATTCTATAGAGCTGTATGCTTAGATTTGTTTTTGAATGCTACACAGATTGGTGTTTTGAATGTCATTGCCCAAATTGAATGCATTAGTTTTGATGTACCTATCAATTGATGAAGAACTTACTTGATTCATCAATATATAAATTTTTCCACAATATGTAGTTATATTAGATTTTTTGTTCAATGTGTGTGCATGACAATGGAAAATGCAAATAGGATCATAGTATGGATAATATGATCAATGTGTCATGTGTGCATATCTAAATTATCAGTTGGCTTCTGTATTTACAAGTAAATGGATGTAATTGTATATTCAGGAGGATTATACTGTGGGGAATAAGAGGAAGATGGACCTTACTAGGTTCAAGGACCCATACAATCCAGAGTATAGTGATGACAAAGAATATGAGGTAAGCCTACTTGAAATTTAGATTGTTCATTTAGTTCCTTTGACATGGTGTATGAATCTATAATGTATTAATGTAATTCATTCATGTGTGCAGTATGAGTCTGGAGAAGATGTGGACAATGACAATGTCGTGTCCTTCACAGCGAAGGAGGAGGAGAAGATCAAGGCCAAGGGAGTTGCTTCCTTCTACAACCGCAAGATCAAGAAGTGGCACTGCCCAAACTGCACCACCAAGCCAAAGCCAAAGGATGGCCGCTTCGATCACCTTGTGTCTCATGCAGAGGATGTAGCGATTCGCGGGGAGGACTACAAGATCAGGGGCCAACATGTTGCCCTCGCGAAGGCCATGACTCCTCTTCCCAAGTGATGTGATGATGTTTTATCTTTTACTTTTGGGAAACTGAATGTGGTTGTTTGGTGAACTTTGTGTGGTGGTATCTATAGTAAACTTTGTGTGTGATCTATGGTAGTAATGTATTATGATATCTATATTCGTCTGTCCTTAAATTTGCATGTGGTGTATGGTATGTTCTGTTTATATGTTGTGAGCTATGAGTTTAGGTGCTGCAATGATCACACATCACTACTGCAGGATGCTACTAACACGACACTACGATCAGAGACCCTTCGACGAAATTGTGTGTGATGCAATAATCACAAACAGTGATGTAAAAAATCATCAAAAAAGGTGCAAAACATTTGCGATGATGGATGCATCAAACATGGTTCAGATTTTAGTTGCATGTGTGATGTAGGGCTTACGGTTCAGTTCAATGAACTATTTGCGATGAGGCAAAAGGACAAAAACAGGCAGCCAGATGAAGGTGTGTGTGATATACGGCATACTGTTCATTCGGATGAACTGTTTGTGATTAGGCGGAACAGAAGAAACAGTTAGCCAGATCAAGGTGTGTGTGATAGAGGCAAGATCACTTGGATGAATTGTTTGTGTTGAGCCAAGATAACAGAAATGGTTCAATATAACAAGATGTGTGTGATACACGACAAACAGGTCTGTAATCAGAAATGTGTGTGAAAACCGATAATGACACAGACAATTGTGGCTAATAAGACGTATGTGTTGTGTGAAGTGATATGCTCTATCTACACAACATCTATTGGCCATTGGGCGACGGGTGGTCATTCGGGTACGCCATAAGGATGCAAAGAGGCATCCTATATCAGCAAGGACTGGTTGTTCCACCAATAGCTCATCTAAGAGAACTCTCAAGTTAACTGTGCTCAGGCTGGAGCAGCCATCAGATGGGTGACTGGATGGGAAGTTTTCTTAATGTTAAATTAACTAATGGGATGGGTCATAGAGGTCAAATTAAATGACCTCTATGATCCATCTCATCAGTTAAATAAACCTCGAGGTCCTTGTTTTTTTTAACACATGTTAAAGAAGGTCTACTTCATAACTTTTTGACAATGTGCGATACGTCGCATATAGTTGATCCATCCAAGTTGTTTGTGATGGAATAAGTTGTGTGTATATTGGGCAAACGCTTGCTGGTATACAACCGTTTGTCATTGATGAATTCATCACCGACGGGTTGCCTAGTGTGGTACGTGTTCATCTAATCATTATCTACTTCTTGTGCTAGCTCGATGTTCCTTCTATGCTAACTTTCCATTAGTTGATGGCGTTTTATGAACACGCCACCGTTTCCTGCCATTTCCTCACCTGTTTCTCACCACCCAGCAATATTACGCATAAACCTAGGTGGCGGGCGACGCACGGAGGCAACAAGGGTAGCCTGTAGCACATCCACCCTTTCCAATCATGCCAACCCACCAAAGTGCCGCCTCTGCCATCAACCTCGTCGATAAGGAAAATGAGAAGGTGCCATGGCCCGTCAAGGCCGAGGAGCTCCCCGGCAACATGATGGATGACGCCATGATGCGCGTCATTCCCAGGGTTGAGCAGACCCTTGGCACATGGCACTTCAGCGCCGCGGAACAAGATAGGCATGTCAGTGCCGAGAGGTTGTAGCTCGCCGCATAACATGATCGATGGCACGCCGTAGAGCAAGCTAGGTGCGTCCATGCTGATAGGCTGCGGCTCGCCGCAGAGCGAGAGGCGCGGTGTGCCGCACAGCAAGAGCGGATCCATCAGCACTTGCCTGCTGTCAACAGGGCCTCGCAGCTGGGTACACATCCCGTCAATACCTCGATTCCTCGCCAGGAGTGGGCAGAGGCCCTCTACGCCGTACTTGCACTAGAGGCCGGCCGCGCCGTACTTGCACCGGACGCCCACCGCGCCGTTCGCATGGGTCGCACCGTTCGCCTTGTCCGCGGCCCGCTCTATGCCAACGCGCTGGTTGGTAGGCTCGACCGCCTCCTTGGCCCAGGTGTCCACCTGGGCGCAATAGAGGAACATGGTCGTCGCATCCTCGAGCTGGTGATCTCTGATGAAATCGCCAACTTGGAGCTCGAGATCGCGCTCCAGATGTACCCCGAGCGTGTCGACCGCTTGGATGAACGCTTGCACGAGTTCAGGCAGAGCCAAGAGCTACCGTAGGCAAGGGCTGCTGGCCATGGTCTCATTAGACGCATTTTATTTTGTTGAGTCGTTTCGACGTGGATAGCTATGTATTCACAACAATCATAACGTTGCTCTGTTTATTGCTCTGTTTCAATGTGTGTACTCTGTTTTATGTTCTTATATGTTCTATTTCAATGTGTGTATATACGCTTTCCATTCTGCATATGTGAATGATAACAACTAGATACAAATTAGTATACAAAAACATATAGAAAATGGAATTCATAATATATATATTAATTGTTCATTACTTCATCACAGAATATATATAATATCATCACATATACGTGATGATACTTAACTACTAGGTACAATGCATAAAATTGAACACGAACAATACTAAAACTAATAATCCCTCCTGGGGGCAGTATTCCGGTAGCCCCACGCCAGCAGCTCCTTGGTGCGCGGCATCTTCCCACCGTGAAGGCAGTACTCTGCCTCCTCCGCCTCGCAGCACTTGACGTACCGATCTGATTCTTGCTGGCTGACGAGCGCGAACGATCTTGCCATTTTGTTGGGCGCCCACTGGAGCTCCTCGTCGGTGGCATGCTGGAGCTTATCGGCCCACCTCCACGCAGCGATGAGGCGCCTAGCGCCTTTGACATTCCTCGTGAAGTACCCGTCTTCGTACACCTCCTCTGCACAACGATGCGCCCGCCCCCAAAGCTCCACCGCCTCCCTTTTCCAGGCGGCATCACGGTCTTCACAGGCCGCCTGGTACATGGCTTCCTCCTCCACCATCTCCTTCTTGAATGCCACTTGTCTGGCTTTCTTAGCCAGCGGTAGTGACTTCCATAGACAAAGATTGTACTGGCACCCAAACCAATCCAAAGTTGGGGGGTCCGGCGCAACCTCGTCCGGCGGCGCGTAGGGGTCCTCCTCGTTGCTACTCTTTGACTGAGCATCCTCGGGGGGCGGCGAATGCTCGTAGGCGCGTGGGCAGATCGGCGGCGCCATGGAAGAGATTTGAGAGAGAGAGAGAGAAAGAGAAAGAGGGAGAGAGGGGGAGGATGTATATGAGAATGTAGGCGGGATGACATCAGCAAGGTATTCTTTATTGGCGACTGAAATCTAGATCGACGGGAATAATACACACGCCGGTCGCCGGAATTTATGAGTACTATAGTTTGAATTACACACTATTCCCGCGGCAAAATCCATGTGCGAACTAAATAGCTGACGGTTTCCAATACAGAACCATGTCTGATTAATAACCCCCGCCCACTCACCTTCGAAACCTCAAGGCGCAAAATAGAGTGCCAATTGTGTGGGGGGTGGTTGTCTTGCCAGATCTTTACATTTTCTTTTTTGAACACTAGATATTTACATCGTCTGATATTTTTTAACCCGCACACAAGTACACAAACATATGATTTTTCAAATCGTTATGGTTAGCCGTTGCATGTAGGTGTAGTTCAAATTTGAATTACGGTCATTAAATGACTAGAAAATCACTTAAATGTCTTTAAAAGGTCAAATGACCCTTAGAATTTTCCAAATTTTCACATGATAGTTGTATTAGTGCATGTTAAACATAGGAAAATTTTGAAGGCCATAAGAGGAAGCTATCTCCCATTCGTCATCAAACATGCATTGTTCCCTCTCGGAACCACGAGCCTTCTAGTGAGTTGCTCCGGTTTGTGAGGGGTGTGTGTCCAAACTTTTGTCAAACCAGCCAATTTTTTTACCACATCATCTTGGTGGCATGACATTACATCAAGCAAGGTTTCATATTTTTCTGATCATTTTTTAATTTTTTCTAAATTAAAATGCCATGGCACTCCATACATGTGTCCATGCCGTGAGACCAATATGTTTGAAAATTACTTCTAATTTACTGCACATGGAATTAACTCGCACATAAGTACACAAATATGATTTTCAAACTTTTATGGTTAGTCGTTGCATGTAGATGCAGTTCAAATTTGAATTATGGTCATGAAATGGCTAGAAAATCACTTAAATGTCTTTAAAAGGTCAAATGACCCCTGAAATTTTCCTAATTTTCACATGACAGTTGTATTAGTCCACGTTAAACATAGAAAAAATTTAAAGGGCGTAAGAGGAAGCTATCTCCCGTTCGTCATCAAACATGCATTGTTCCCTCTCGGAACCACGAGCCTTCTAGTGAGTTGCTCCGGTTTGTGAGGGTGTGTGTCCAAACTTTCATCAAATGGGGCAATTTTTTTACCACACCATCTTGGTGACATGACATTACATCAAGCAAGGTTTCATGTTTTTTGATCATTTTTTAATTTTTTGGAATTAAAATGCCATGGCACTCCATGCATGTGTCCATGCCGTGAGACCAATATGTTTAAAAATTCCTTCTAATTTACTGCACATGTAATTAACTCGCACACAAGTACACAAATATCATTTTTCAAACCCTTATGGTTAGCTGTTGCATGTACATGTAGTTCAAATTTGAATTATGGTCATTAAATGGCTAGAAAATCACTTAAATGTCTTTAAAAGTTCAAATGACCCCTAGAATTCTCCAATTTTTCACATGCCAGTTGTATTAGTGCACATTAAATGTAGAAAAAAATTGAAGGCCGTAAGAGGAAGCTATTTCCCGTTCGTCATCAAACATGTTTTGTTTCCTCTCGGAACCACGAGCCTTCTAGTGAGTTGCTCGAGTTTGTGAGGGGTGTGTGTCCAAACTTTCGTCAAATAGGCCAATTTTTCTTCCACGTCATCTTGGTATCATGACATTACATCAAGCAAGGTTTCATGTTTTTCTAATCATTTTTATATTTTTTGGAGTTAAAGTGCCATGGCACTCCATGCATGTGCCCATGTCGTGAGACAAATATGTTTGAAACTTCCTTCTAATTTACTGCACATGGAATTAACTCGCACACAAGTAGACAAATATGATTTTTCAAACCGTTATTGTTAGCCGTTGTATGTAGATGTAGTTCAAATTTGAATTATGGTCATTAAATGGCTAGAAAATCACTTAAATGGCTTTAAAAGGTCAAATGACCCCTGAAATTTTCCAAATTTTCACATGACAGTTGTATTAGTGCACGTTAAACATAGAAAAAATTTAAAGGGCTTAAGAGGAAGCTATCTCCCGTTCGTCATCAAACATGCATTGTTCCCTCTCGGAACCACGAGCCTTCTAGTGAGTTGCTTCGGTTTGTGAGGGGTGTGTGTCCAAACTTTCGTCAAACATGCCAATTTTTTTACCACATCATCTTGGTGTCATGACATTACAACAAGCAAGGTTTCATGTTTTTTTGATCATTTTTAAAAAATTTTGGAATTAAAATTCCATGGCACACCATGCATATGTTCATGTCGTGAGACCAATATGTTTGAAAATTCCTTCTAATTTACTGCACATGGAATTAACTCGCACACAAGTACACAAATATGATTTTCAAACCGTTATGGTTAGCTATTGCATGTACATGTAGTTCAAATTTGAATTACGGTCTTTAAATGGCTAGAAAATCACTTAAATGTCTTTAAAAGGTCAAATGACCCCTGAAAGTTTCCAAATTTTCACATGACAGTTGAATTAGTGCATGTTAAATGTAGAAAAAAATTGAAGGCCGTAAGGGGAAGCTATCTCCCGTTCGTCATGAAAACTGCATTGTTCCCTCTCGGAACCACGAGCCTTCTAGTGAGTTGCTTCGCTCTCTGAGGGGTGTGTGTCCAAACTTTCATCAAACATGCCAAAAAATTTACACATCATCTTGGTGGCATGACATTACATCAAGCAAGGTTTCATGTGTTTCTGATCTTTTTTTAATATTTTGGAATTTAAATGCCATGGCACTCCATGCTTAATTGTGTCATAGCCGTTTGAAAATTCCTTCCAATTTACTGCACATGGAATTAAATCGCACACAAGTACACAAAATATGACTTTTCAAACCGTTATGGTTAGCTGTTGCATGTACATGTAATTCAAATTCGAATTATGGTCATTAAATGGCTAGAAACTCACTTAAATGTCTTAAAAGGTCAAATGACCCCTGAAATTTTACAAAATTTGACATGAAAATTGTATTAGTACTACAAATTTCTCGTACATTTAAAACACCATCCATTGCCACTTTACTCCAAATTTGTCTTTCACAGCTAATAAAAATATCAACAACATCACACACAGTTTTTTGTAGGAACCGTTTGCGATGGAAATTTCTGGGTCTATTTAAGTCTTCCTCCTTAAGCTTCGTCGACTCATCTGCTCCAGTGCCGGCAACCCCCCACGAATCCCGATCCCCATTCCCGCACCCCCTTCTTGCAAAGATGATGCCATGGAAATGCTTTGCGAAGGCCCGTACAATGGTCGCGTCCTCCCCGAGCGCCACCGCCGCCTACGCCGAGAGCACAGCCGCCTACGCTGAGAGTGCTGCCGAGAGGGCATCTGCGGCAGCCGACAGGGCAGCTGCAGCAGCCGAGACGACTGTTGCTGCTGCTGGGATGACTGCTGCAAACGCTGGGAGCACTCGAGCTGCCGTCCATGCCGCCGATGTCGCCCTGGCCTGGGTCGAGGCCATCCATGCCAAGATCAAGGACGCACACGCCAAGATATTCTAGGCCACCTCGAAATCCAGCATGCAACCTGTCAGTGTGAAAACCGGTAGATCTCGGGTAGGGGGTCCCGGACTGTGCGTCTAAGGATCGAAGGTAACAAGGAGGCAGGGAACACGATGTTTACCCAGGTTTGGGCCCTCTTAATGGAGGTAATACCCTACTTCCTGCTTGATTGACTTTGATGAGTATAGGGGTTACAACAGTTGATCTACCTCGAGATCCTGATGGCTAAACCCTAGATGTCTAGCATGTATGGTTGTCGTTGCCCCTAAGGACTAAACCATCCAGTTTATATAGGCACCGGAGGGGACTAGGGATTTACAAAGTCAGTTTACAGAGGAAGGAAACTACTCATCCGGATGCCAAGCATGCCGTCCATGCAAAGGAGAGTCCCATCCGGACATGAGAGAAGGCCTTCGGTTCTGTATCTTCACGGCTTGTCAGTCCGGCCCATGTCACATAGGTTAGCCCTTCGAGGACCCCATAATCCAAGACTCCCTCAGTAGCCCCCAAACTTGCCTTCATTGACGACGTTGTATCCGGCTTCATGTCTTCGGCTTTGTAGGGTGATTTCCTCATTGTACTCCATATAGTTCGGCCTTTATATTTAAATATTGCACTCTTCAGCTTATGTGCCACCATCGCCTCGGCTTCCATGTGTCAGACGAATATGAAGGGTCTAAGTGTTTTTACAAATAACCCCTTGACCATGTAGGGAAGGTGCTTATTTAAAGAGATTGAATCTCAGATTCCATTCCCCACCAGACGAAAATCCTTAGAGCTTGCCATAAGAAACCAACCAAAGATGGACAATGCTCCTTGTTCTTCCTTGCATCCCCAAGGCCCTCAAGAAGGTGACTGGGAGAGCTGCTCAGTGCCCCACGCCCAATTGACCAAGCTTCAGGCGCAGGGATACCTCCCTCCATCAGATCTAGTCCCCGTTCGGGCGGGATTAACTACCTTCAGTGGCGAAGCCCTGGCGAAGAAATTCCTCAATCCCAACAAAGGGGAGCGGGTGTGCTTCGTTTCCTTCTTGCTGAGGGGCGTGGGATTTCCAATCCACCCTTTCCTTAGAGGTCTTCTGGAGTATTAGTCTCCAACTGCACAACCTCACGCCGGGCTCCATTCTACACATCGCGGGCTCTGTTTCTCTTTGCGAGTTGTTTCTAGGCTGCGAGGCCCATTTTGATTTATGGAGGAAATATTTCTACCTTGTCACTCGCTCCCAGAAGGGATCCATTTTCAAGGTGGGCAATGCCGAAGTATAGAGTATAGGAGGAACAGGATACTTGTCCGGCACTCCGAGGAAGGCATCCGAAGAGTGGCCCTCGGAGTGGTTCTATATTGAAGACGTTGTCCTTCCGGACCCAATCTGTCAAGGTCTTCCCGGATTTTCCTCCGCTCCTTTAAAGAAGTGTGCCAGCTGGCGTCCCCGAAGCTATGAAGAAGAATATAGTGCGGAGGTTAAGAAGCTAGTGAACAAGATCAGAATACTTGCCCACTCCAGACTATCTATGGTCGAGGTAATGGAGATTTCAATAATGCAATGCGTTCAGCCGCTTCAATCCAAGGGGCATCCCATGTGGCATTACAACGGGGAGGACGATGCTTCACGCTGTGGGTGCAAGGGTCCGACTAATTTCGCCGCGTTGGCCGCCATGTTGGCTGACCTTTTCAAAGGGGAAAAGGAAGATTTCACTTGCCTGAAGTGTCGAGAAGGTTTCTCTATGTATACCCCCATTGACTGGGTGAGTCTTTGATTATAGGCCTTACTCGATTTTTTTTCCTCAACTATGCTTTTCAGTCGAACTTAATCCGACTACCTTTAACAGGAATGGAGAAAGGTCAAAAGGGGATATACGGCTCTGCTCCGCAGCTAGAGGACCATAATCGAGACCTTGATCCCGGATTTGAAGAGGATCCGGATATATTTCTAGACTTCAAGGATGGAGTCTTTTATCAAACGAGCTATGACGACACGGAAGTGGCTATTATAGCCGACTACCCCGGCCTTCTCCCTTCCTCCCATGTAAGTACCCATGAGACATCTCCTCAAAAAGAGTTTTCCCACTGCGACTCACCCACCACACTATATTGTGCTCCTAAGGGGCGACGCTCGCACCAGTGTGCTGCAGCAAAGGCGTCCTCTAAGAAGACGATGCTTGCACAAGGAGCGTCTTTAAAAAGAAAGGCAAACAACGATACAGTCGGGCCCTCTTCTGAGTCGAAGAGGTATAATCCTTTAACACGCACTCAGCGAATAGATCGGGCGGTGATGTTCCCTGTTGTTCCATATTGCAGGAGGAGTGTACGCCGGACTACATCCGGAGACCTAGACGGCCATGCACAGACTAATCCAGCCCCGGACCCTGCCACAAGAACTAGAGGGGATGCGGGAGCAATGCCGGATTGTCATCTCCCAGAGGATTCGGATAATGTATCCGTCACAAACTCCGAAGTGGAGAGTGTGATGGGTCATTGGGGACGGAGAGCGGCTATGCGCAACCCACATTTTAACGAAGAGGATTTCAATGCTCTCAGCTCAGCGGATGCTTATATCTGAGCTGCTTGTGATGGACTTGCTGGAGCCACTCACCAGGTTTCAAAGGATATGCGGGTAAGAATGTTTTGCGCAGATTCAATAATCATATGCTAGTAGCCCCCGAGTCTTGAAGTAGTTGGCCGAACTAATTTAAGAGTCATTACATTATTAGGTACTTATGGGGAGGAATAACACATTATCAAAGGAGCTGGAAGAATGTCGAACTAAGCTGACTACTGCCACCGCCGAACTGGAAAATTTGAAGAAATCCAAGAAGGCACCTGATGGTAAGTACAGCAGTAGCTCGGAATTATGGTTATGTGCCTACAACGAGGTTGCTTAATTATGCTTTTGTCTTGTTGGTAGGCTCAACAGACCAACTGGAAGAGAGGGTAAGGGCTGCTCAAGCGGACAAACAACATGTCGAAGGGCAAGAAGCCGCTGGTCAACGTGTATTGGCATGGACCATTAATGAGAAGAACAAACTACAGGATGCAAATATCAAGCAAGCCAAAGAACTGAAGGATTTAAGAGCCCAATTATCAGATGCTCTGAAGGAGAACAAGAAGCTGAAAGGCGGCATATTCAGTATGCTCTTTTAACATACCTATCACACGGTCTCCTGTTTTGAAAATTTGACAAGTTTGCATCTGTAGGTGTGCTAACCGGACATCCCAAAGGAGAAGTGTGTGGATTCAAAGGCGACCTACTACAAGAGCTATCCAAAGTGCACGAGCGAGCTCGGAAAGCATTGAGGAACATGGCTAAGGCCTTATGGCCGTCCGATTCCCCACCAGGAAGTATGGATGAGCTTGCGAATTTATTCAAGGGAGCTCGTCGCCGTTTGGAGCTATGGAAGATATCAGCATGTCGAGAAAGCGCCCGAGAAGCCTGGGCCATGGTAAAAACACGATGTACCAAGCTTGATCTGAATCATATGGTCCGGTTCGAACCTCGGGGATCAGATGGACAAGAAATTCCTATTAGCTTAGTGTACGACAAAGTGAAAATAGTCGCTAAGTTTTCTCAACAAGATTGTAAATTAGACAACCTACTAGAGGGTCTAGAGGAAGAAGAAGTTTTTGAGTCCAAGTAGTACTGTACTTTATCAACAAACTTATCTCGAGCCGAATTGTAAAACGATTGTCATGGCAGACTTTCTGCTTCAACCTCCAGAACCCAAGGTTTGGAGTGTTTCGGATATTTATATATACCATTGGTAAATACCAAGGCATGTTCGGAAACTAGGCAGTCCGGTCATAGTTGCTTAAACAGACAAGTTGTATTCGGGGAGTTATGTTACATTACATTTGATTGTAAGAAACATCTTCCAGAGAGAATAGTTCCGTTAAGGGTTCCTTTCCCTGGGCCAGCATGCGTTTTTGCGCATGCATAAGTTGTGGTGCGAGAAATCATAGTACGCATTATAATTTGGGGGCGTATATTGCAACAAGGGTAGTTTGTCTCTTGTGCACCGACCGATTATTCCCTTAAGAACGCTCGCTTTCGGCTTCACTTGTCTGAGGTACACGTCCGGATAACCCGGCTGTAACAATCGTAGAGGTGCTCCCTTTATGCCCTAGCCGAGTAAGCGGGAACGTAGGGCATAAGCACAGGAGCCAGGCAACCCAGCTTGGCAAAAACTTAAGTCATAAAGGTGCATATAATGGCGAAGACAGGACACATGTGAGTAGACAACACATATATGCGGTGAGCTTAATGCTCCAAAATAATAATCAGAATAAGCTTCTGTGAAAAATAGGCCCCCAGGTATTATGGGGTATGTACATTTAATGATGTATATCCCTCGAGTGTGCGGTTTATCCAAACACTGGTAGAAGTCGTACAAAAACGGAAAAGAGAGAAAAAGGGTGATAGGGAGAAAAGAAAAGGCGAAAAAATGTTATAAGTGTGAACTTGGGCGTAGAATCGTCGGAGCCGAGCAGCGTTCCATGGGTTTTGTTCCAAACAGTGATCCGAAGCGTTGCAAAGGCGATAGGCTCCTCTAGTGAGAACTTCATCTATGATGAAGGGACCCTCCCATTTGGACTTCAGCTTGTCCCTTTTCTTCTCTGGTAGGCGCAGGACAAGTTCACCGACATTATAAGTCTTTGCCCGTACTTCCCTGCTTTGATATCGTTGAGCTTGCTATTGGTAAAATGCAGAACGGGCCTTCGCGACATCGCGCTCCTCCTGCAAGCCATCCAGATCGTCCTGCCGGTCGAGCTTGGCCTCTCTCTCTTCATACATGCGCACTCGGGGTGAGTCATGAATAATGTTGCAAGGCAATACTGCCTCGACGCCGTACACCATGAAAAAAGGTGTGTATTCGGTCGTGTGATTGGGCGTGGTACGCAGCCCCCAGAGTATAGAATCGAGTTCTTCAACCCAGTGCTTGTCTGATTCACGCAGGGATTGCACTAGTCGGGGTTTAATGCCGCTCATTATCAAGTCATAAGCCCGTTCATCCTGGCCATTTGTCTGAGGGTGATATACACAGGCGTAATCGAGCTTGATGCCAAATTAGCTCACCAGGTTTCCACCTCATCGGCCGTAAAGTTATAACCGTTGTCAGTAATGGTACTATGCGGGACACCATAATGGTGTACAACACCGGATAAGAAGTCTATAACCGGTCCGGCTTTGGCCGTTTTGACTGGTTTGGCTTCTATCCACTTAGTGAACTTGTCGACCATAACCAGTAAATATTTCTTCTTATGGCTTCCCCCTTTGAGGGGTCTGACCATGTCAAGCCCCCAGACCGCAAAAGGCCACGTAATGGGGATTGTTCGTAAGGCAGTGGGCGGCATATAGCTTTGATTTGCGAAAAGCTGGCATCCAACACATCGATGTACAAGGTCTTGTGCGTCTGCTCGGGCCGTGGGCCAAAAGAAACCTGTACGGAAGGCCTTACTTACAAGGGCCTGAGCTGCGGCATGATGGCCACCAAGATTGGCGTGTATTTCGGCCAAGAGTTGTCGTCCTTCTTCTTTGGAGATACACCTTTGGAGTACTCCGGTGGTACTTTTCTTGTACAGTTCCCCCTCATGGACTTTATAGGCCTTCGAGCGTCAAACGATGCGACAGGCCTCCGTCTGGTCATCAAGGAGCTCATTCCTAGTAAGGTAGGCGAGGAACGGTTCAGTCCACGGGGCGATTACGACCATGATTTTGTGAGCCGATGGTGTTACTTCGGTGTCCGAACCCCTGACGATATCGGGAATGTGTTCAGAATCTGGGGGTATGATTGGTTCTGGGATGGTGTTGCCGCTATCGTCCTGCCACATGACAGATGGCTTGAAGAGCCTTTCCACGAAGGTGTTAGGCGGGACGGGGTCGCGCTTGGCTCCCATGCGAGCAAGTATGTCCGCAGCTTTATTACTCTCTTGAGCCACATGATGAAACTTGAGCCCTTCAAACCGAGCTGATATTTTGAGTACGGCGTTGCGATAAGCCGCCATCTTCGAATCTTTTGTGTCGAAGTCTCTGTGTATCTGAGATATTGCGAGGTTTGAGTCCCCGCGTACTTCGAGGCGTTGTATGCCCATGGGTACGGCCATCCGGAGACCATGCAATAGGGCCTCGTATTCGGTTGCATTGTTAGAGTCTGTATACACTATTTGGAGCACATAAAGGATTGTGTCTCTTGTGGGAGATGTCAAGACGACACCAGCCACCAATCCGGCTAACATTTTAGAGCCGTCGAAGTGCATCACCTAGTTGGAATATGTGCCGTATTCTTTAGGGAGTTTGGCCTCTGTCCATTCGGCGACAAAGTCAGCCAACACCTGAGATTTGATAGCTCGGCGTGGCTTGTAAGTTATTTCAAATGGCAAGAGCTCAATGGCCCACTTGGCAATCCGACCGGTGGCGTCCCGATTGTTTATAATATCGTTAAGTGGTACTTCGGAAGCCACCATGATCGAGCACTCCTGAAACTAGTGACGCAGCTTGCGGGATTCCATAAAGACCGCATATGCTATCTTTTGATAATTATTTTGATAATGCAGGTATCGGGATTTGCATGGTGTAAGGACCGTCGATACATAATATACTAGTTTTTGAAGTGGGAATTTATGTCCCTCCTCATCTAGTTCGATGACGAGCACTACACTCACTACCTGGTGAGTTGCAGATATGTAGAGCAGCATCGGTTCGCTGACGCTTGGTGCAGCCAGGATTGGGTTACTTGCTAACAGAGCTTTTATTTCTTCTAGTCCGGCTGTGGCGGCAACCGTCCACACGAAGTGGTCAGTGCGGCGGAGTAAGCGGTATAGAGTATTCTAATAAATTCCAAATCATGTGTGTCTCTCCCAAAAGGTGTGTACAACAAGGATGATTGTGGTAAACTAAAAAGCAAATACTCATATCATACAAGACGCTCCAAGCAAAACACATATCATGTGGTGAATAAAAATATAGCTCCAAGTAAGTTACCGATAGACGAAGACGAAAAAGGGGATGCCTTCCGGGGCATTCCCAAGCTTAGGATTTTGGTTGTCCTTGGACTGTCTTGGGGTGACATGGGCATCCCCAAGCTTAGCCTCTTGCCACTCTTTATTCCATAGTCCATCAGATCTTTACCCAAAACTTGAAAACTTCACAACACAAAATTCAACAGGAAATCTTATGAGCTCCGTTAGTGCAAGAAAGAAAAACCACCACTTAAGGTACTGTAATGAACTCATTCTTTATTTATATTGGTGTTAAACATACTGTATTCCAACTTCTCTATGGTTCATACCCCCCAATACTAGCCATAGATTCATCAAAATAAGCAAACAACACATGAAAAATAGAATCTATCAAAAACAGAACAGTCTGTAGTAATATGTAACTTTCGAATACTTATGGAACTCTAAAAATCCTAACAAACTAGGAAGTCCTAGGAAATTTTTCTATTGATCTACTGAAAAACGAATCAACTAAAAAGGACGTTTCTGTGATTTATTAAAATTATTCTCGTGCGCGCAAAAGTTTCTGTTTTTCAGCATGATCAAATTAACTTTCACCCAAGATGATCCTATAGGTTCTACTTGGCACAAACACTAATTAAAACATAAAACCACATCTAAACAAAGGCTAGATGAATTATTTGCTAAACAGAAGCAAAAAGGCAAAGAACAAAAATTAAATTGGGTTGCCTCCCAACAAGCGCTATCGTTTAACGCCCATAGCTAGGCATAAAAGCGAGGATAGATCTAAGTATTGCCATCTTTGGTATCGTAAAAAAAGAGAGAAAATACCCTTTCTATAGCATTCATCCTTCTATTTTGGGAAATCACGTTGCCATTAATGGAGGAAGAAAGATTAAGCACATTACGGAAATTTGCATCTAAGCTAGCCTTCATCTCTTCGATAATTTCGTTTTGATAAAAGCATAAGAGAGTGGTGGATTCAACCTTATCATTCATGGGATGCCCAAATATAGTTTTCATTTTTTTCATAGGTATCTATAGCATCCCCTTCAAGAAAACCTCCTTCAAAAATAGAATCTAGAACTTCCTTGAAAGAAGCGAGTAAGCCAACATAAAAGCTTTTTAAGTATATCTCAATTTGATATCGTGGCACATAGCTAGCTCGAATCCTTAATAGCCTATCCCAAGCATCTTTTAAAGTCTCATCAAGTAAATAACGAAAAATTCCGGAATCATCTTCATCAAAATTACTCAAACTTTCATTGATAACCCTGGTAGGTCTTTCCATAGCATCATTATTTATGATCTTAGAGAGGATAAAGGGACTATCCAAGGTACTAAAACCCTGGAAAGAACCCTTAGTTCTTTTCGATTCGGCCATGGCAAAGGGAAGGCAAACGGTAAAGAGAGGGAAAATAAAACGGCAAGGGTGAAGTGGGGTAGAGGAAAACAAGAGGCAAATGGCAAATAATGTAATGCGAGGGAGATGAGTTTGTGATGGGTACTTGGTATGTCTTGACTTGTGAGAAGACCTCCCCGGCAACGGCGCCAGAAATCCTTCTTGCTACCTCTTGAGCACTATGTTGGTTTTCCCTTGAAGAGGAAAGGGTGGTGCAACAAAGTAGAGTAAGTATTTCCCTCAGTTTTTGAGAACCAAGGTATCAATCCAGTAGGAGGCTCCACGCAAGTCCCTTGTACCTACACAAACAAACAAGAACCTCGCAACCAACGCGATAAAGGGGTTGTCAATCCCTTCACGGTAACTTGCGAAAGTGAGATCTGATAGAGATAATAAGATAAGATAAATATTTTTTGTATTTTTATGATATAGATTGGAAAGTAAAGATTGCAAATAAAGTAAATCAGAAACTTATTTGATAAAAGATAGACCCGAGAGCCATAGGTTTCACTAGTGGCTTCTCTCAAGATAGCATAAGTGTTACGGTGGGTGAACAAATTATTGTCGAACAATTGATAGAAAAGTGCATAGTTATGAGAATATCTAGGCATGATCATGTATATAGGCATCACGTCCGCGACAAGTAGACCGACTCGTGCCTGCATCTACTACTATTACTCCACACATCGACCGACTCCTGCCTGCATCTAGAGTACTAAGTTCATAAGAACAGAGTAACGCATTAAGAAAGATGACATGATGTAGAGGGATAAACTCAACCAATATGATATAAACCCCATCTTTTTGTCCTTGATGGCAACAATACAATACGTGCCTTGCTGCCCCTGCGGTCACTGGGAAAGGACATCGCAAGATTGAACCCAAAGCAAAGCACTTTTCCCATTGCAAGAAAGATCAATCTAGTAGGCCAAACCAAACTGATAATTCAAAGAGACTTGCAAAGATAACCAATCATACATAAAAGAATTCGGAGGAGATTCAAATATTTCTCATAGATAAACTTGATCATAAACCCACAATTCATCGGATCTCGACAAACACACCGCAAAAAGAGTTACATCGAATAGATCTCCAAGAAGATCGAGGAGAACTTTGTATTGAGATTCAAAGAGAGAGAAGAAGCCATCTAGCTAATAACTATGGACCCGAAGGTCTATGGTAAACTCCCCGTCATGTCTGGTTAATGGCGCGTGGGACCCGTGGGAGAGGCCGGCCGACTCTAGGGAGCCGACTCCCACAGGGCCGCCTTCGGGGCGTATCCACCGTCTTCCATGCTCTCACTGACAGGCAGGTCCGCCGTCTCTGAGCCGTACAGGTAGGCCATCGTGGCCACAGTGCGCCACACACTGTGGCTGAGGTCAGGGATGGCATGGCAACAGTGTCGGGCCACACCGGAGATCTCCAGTGGTATGGCACACTGTAGCCATGCCGGCCCCTCGTAAGCAGGAGGTGACGGCCACGCCGTGGTCGTACCCGTCTCGCATATCGTGACGAGAGTAGAATCGTGGGCCGACTCTCCATAGCCGGCTCCTCCGGAAGTCGCCGTCCATGAGTCGGCTTATCTTGGAGTCGCCATCTGAGACTCGGCTTTATCTAGGAGTCGCCATCTGAGACTCGGCTCATCTGGGAGTCGCCATCTGAGACTCGGCTCATCTGGGAGTCGCCATCTGAGACTCGGCTTTGAGGGGCGCGGCCTGCCCCGATGTCTTGAAAGGTTCTCGGGCTCGGGTTAGCCTACCCATGGCCCATTACTCCGACAGTAGTCCCCGAAGCTGGTGAGGCTCCGAGAGTGGCACGCTGTGGGGCCTCAATAGTTTCATTCTTTCGGTGGTGGAATCCGGGCTTTGCTTGCTGTCTTCCTCTCGGTTGACTATTCGAAGTCGGATTCGTAGAGGGCCGTCTTGCTTCTATAAAGAGCTCAAAAGTCGTGGCGGGAGACCAGGCGGCGTGCCTGATACGCTTCCCAGCTACTGCCCGCCGCAGTCCTATCGCGCGGCGCCACGCGGCGGGGACAGTCTGCTTGCCCACGTGCGCGACAGGACAGGCCGTCAGGCGGGGCCCGCCACTACCGCGCCTCGGCATGCGAACGGATCCGCTGCGGCCGTGCGAACGGTTGGGCTTCTCACGTCGTTACTGCGTGCAGTAACTTCGTGGGGTAAATCATGGGGCGGCGTGGGGCTCTGAGCGCAGTTAATCCCACGCCCGCCCCCTCGGCTTCTTAGCCTCCAAGGCTATAAGTAGGAGGGGGGAGTGGAGCGGCAAAGCACGCGCGCCCATCTCCCCCGATCCCCGTCTCCTCTTGCCTCCTCTTTCCTTCTTCTTGCCGCCAGCGAGCAGAACCACACCGCACCAGCCAGCGATGAGCTCTTCCTCCGCAGCCGCGGCTCCGGCCGTGCGTTCCGGCACGTGGGACGGCTCGGTGGTCGACGACGACCTCATTGAGTTCCTCCGCAAGATGCGCCGCCTCCCCGGCGCACACCTCGTGCGAGCTCGCACCGCACCGGCGAGGGAGATATCGCCGGCGCCGGAGGAGGGCGAGCGGGTCATCTTCCGCTCGCACCTCATGCGCGGCCTGGGACTGCCGGCGAGCGGCTTCTTCCGCTCCTTCTTGGAGTTTCACGGCCTCCAGCCGCACCACCTCACCCCGAATACAGTGGTGCTGCTGTCCGCCTTCGCCACTCTGTGCAAAGGTTTCCTCGGTGTTCTCCCCACCATCAAGCTGTGGGGAGAATTCTTCTCATCTAAGCTCGGCACGCACGTCACCGGCGTGCTGGCTCAGTGCGGTGCCTTCATCGTGATGCGGCGATCGACAGCTGACAACCCCTTCCCTTCCATCTCGCTGATCAAGTCGGTGAAGATGTGGCAGCGCTTGTACTTCTACGTGAAGAACCTCGCCCCCGACGGCGACTGGGTTAATCTGCCACCTTATGAAGCCGGCGCCCCAGCTGGGAGGCTCCCCAGCTGGTCTCATCGAGTCAAGACGCTGACTCCCGCCGGAGCCGCCGCCGTAGCGCGACTCTGAGTCTTGACGCAGTCGGAGGGCCTCGTCGGGGCCGACTTGTTGGCCGCCTTCGTGGCACGCCGAGTCCTCCCGCTCCAAGGCCGGCCTCACCTGATCTGTCAGATGAGCGGCCACCGAGACCCGAGTCGGATGAGCACCAAGGAGATGCCACGCGCGGAGGTGGCAAATATGGTGAACCATATCGCGAACTGCGAGTTCAGGGAGGAATGGCAGTTCGGCAAGGAGCCGTACTCGCGCGCCAACCCCCCTCCAGTGGTAAGTCGCATCTCCTTATTGCTTTGTCTTCTTTGTAGCCGAATCCGACTTCTGATTTTCATTGGTTTCTTCTGAGCTAGAACCCCCTTATGCAGCCTGCAGCCGGTGTCACGAGACTGCCCCGCGAGTTTGTCCCCGACCGCGCGGAGAGCGACGTTGATGACCCCGACTTGGGGGCGGCAGCGATGGAAGCCAACGCCGAAGGCGGAGGAGGAGGAGCGTGAAGCGGCCTCAGGCTCTCGGTCACCTTCGCCGACTGGCCTGAAGACGACGCCGAAGGGGAGGTCGCCCCACGCCATCAGCTAAGGGTCGGCCCCTCGGGCGCGAGTTCCTCCGCCGTCCTGGCCGGCCAAGGCGGCGCGAAGAGGCGCCACGCCGGGCCGAGTGCGCCCGGCGGCAAGTTGAAGAAGTTCAAGGGGGCGGCCGCCGCGACCAAGCGGGAGGAGGCGGCCGCGAAGGCCAACCGCTTCTGTAGGGAAGTGAGAAGGTCGCCGCTAGTCTCTGCGTAAGTTTTTTCTCTTTTGTCTTTATTTTTCTCCGGTGAATCTTGTCCGAGTTCTTCTTTTACACTCCTCCCCTTTTTTCTTCAGGGCCCCCCTTTCCCTTGAGAGAGTCACCGTCCCCTCTGTCATGGGGTCGGCAGAGACGTCTGCCAATACTCGGCGGGTCGACCCCGCCGCCGACCTCCGGGAGGCGATGGAGCAAAACACGCGGGAGAAGCGCGACAAGGAGGAGGCCGACCGCCTGGAGAGGGTGGAGACCGAGAAGGCGGCTGCCTCCGCCCAGAAGAAGCTGGAGGATGCTGAAGCCGCCCTTGCGGCGAGATGGCGAGCTGAGGAGGCCGCACGTCGCCAATCGGCGTTGCTTGTCGCCCCAGTATCCTCCGCACCGCCGCCTCCGGAATTCACGGGGCAGACCGGGGAAGCCGGCGCCGAGAACCCCGTCGTGGAGAAGGAGAGCGGCGAGGCCTCCATGTCGGACACGCTTGTGCCGCCGCCTCCGCCTCCACCGCTGTCTGGGAGGGCCCACGGCAAACAACCGGCAGGCCCGCCAGTGCCGCCGACTGAGGATGATGCGAGGCTGCTTCTTCAGGTTGCCTCGCCAGTGCGCTGCCGCCTCGAGAAGGCAACTTCGGCGCCGCGGCCCCTGGAGGTCGGTGACGCCAGCTCGGCCATCCCTGACGCCGAGGCGACGAGCGCCGCGCTCGCTGGGTGGGTGCGCGGAGGCGGCACAGGACCGCTGAACCAGGCGCTTCTGGATGTCCAAGCGAAGCTGCGAGCCGAAGGCGACGCCCTCCAGATCTGCACCAAGGCGCATCTAGCGTCGCGAGTGGCCGTCCGGGTATGTTTTCCTCTTTGATTCTTGTCTTTCTTGCTCTTCTCTGTGGGGGCGCGCTGGCGCACCCACTGGGTGTAGTCCCCGAGTTTCGGGCCGGCTGCTGAGCAGGCGGCTCGGAACTCGATCTGGCGAGTTCCAAGTACTTATTTTTGTCTGAAATCTTTGTTTGCAGGAGTATCACAACCTCCGCGCCACTGCCTTCAACCGCAATGTTGAGGAATTGAGCAAGCGGACTGCCGACTTGACGGAAAGCCGGAGTAAGTTCTTTTTTTCTTCTCTTCTTCGCGGGGGCGCGCTGGCGCACCCGCGGGCTGTAGTCCCCGAGATTCGGGCCGACTGCTGAGCAGTCGGGCTGGATCTTCCCGGCGATCTTCTTTCTTGACGACTTCCACGTCTCCTTCCTTGTTCTTCTTTTTCGCGGGGGCGCGCTGGCGCACCCGCGGGCTGTAGTCCCCGAGAATCGGGCCGACTGCTGAGCAGTCGGGCCGGATCTTCCCGGCGATCTTCTTTGCTGACGACTTATTCGTCTCTTTCTTTCGTTCTTCAGGGGCTAACACCACTCTCCAGGAGCAGCTGGGTGAAGTTAACACCGCCTTGCGCGCCAAGGGGGAGGAGTGCAGCAAGCTTTCTGCGGAGCGCGATCTGCTTGCTGCGTAGCTGGCCGAGCAGAAGGAGCTGCTCAAGAAAACGGAGGACGAGGCCGAGAAGAAGGAGGTTGCTCTTTTGGCCGAGTTCGAGAGTGAGCGCTCCTCCTGGACCGACAAGGAGGCGATGCTGACCTCCGGCTTCCATGAGATCGAGGATATCATCGATGGTGAGCCTCTTTATTTGAGTCTCCAACTATGTGTCGGGCTGACTTTTGATTTTTTGACTTGCTTGTTTTTTGTCTTGGCAGACTTCTTCCCTGGCCACTCGCACGCAGTCCCTCTGGCCATCGAGGCTGATCGTGAGGCGCGAAGGGCAAGCGGCGAGGTGATTGCCGCCAACGCTCCCCTAACCATCGATGAGCAGCTTCTGAGCATCGAGGCACGTCTTCGTCCTGCCCATCGGCTGATGCGCCGGCTTCAGCGTGCCGGCGCTCAGGCAGTTGCCGCCCTGTGGCCAGACATGCCGGCTCTATGCACCGCCAGCCGGACTGCCGACTGGCTGGAGGTCGCAGGCGGCCGTCTTGAGGCCTGGAAGGGTTCCTCGGCCCGGGCTGGAGCGCGCCGGGCCTTGGAATTCGTCAAGGCGTGGTATCCGGGGCTGGACCTGGACCGTCTGGCCGCGTTCCGGTCAGAGGCCCAGGCCGAGCTGGAGGCCGTGGAGGGCGCCCTTGTCGAGCGTGCGGCGGCCATCTCCGACTACAGGGACACCAGTGTCTTCATCCCCGAGCGGGCTGAAGGCGGCGAGGAGGGTTGTTAGAGTGGTTCGGGATGAACCCTGAATATGGCGAGGACTCGGCGGAGGTGATTGACTCCAGCACCAAGGAAGAAGGCGAGGCGGAGGACGAAGGCGAGACGGAGGCGCCAGAAGGCGGAGCGGGCGACCAGCCTCAGCTCGACTGCGCCTCTAGCAATGAGCCGCGTCCGACCGGGCCGACTGCCGCTGGCGCCGATCAAGCCGAGACTGCCCAGCCAAACCCTCCCCCCCCCCCGGCGCCTGACACCGCCGGCTCCTCCGACCCTCCGAACCCGTCTGCTGCTCCCTAGGCTGCCTTCTGGCTTTATTTTATCTGCTCTAGAAAGTCTTTAAGAAACTTGTTAATTTGCACAATTCCACCCTCGGGGTGTATTTTGAACTTCTGCCTGAAGATTCGGCCAATGGGCCTATGCTTATGTAAATATTAATCCGAGTTCTATCTTTCCTTGCTCATTGCTCCTTTGGCCTTTTCCTTTGCCGCCTTCCCCTAGTTGCCGCTTTGTCAGCCGGACGACCGCTCTACGGACTGCCGCTGGACCAAATGCTTGGCTACTTTGGGGAAGGCAAGTACTTGCCTTTCATTGGAGTTTGTTTAACAAGTTGGATAGAAAGCGGCAAGCCGAATACTCGCGAGTCGGCTTGCAAAAAAGGGGCTTGAAGCCGGCTTAGGCTATGTTAATGTTTTTAGGTCCTTAGCCATTTTTCGTGTGGATGCCCATTCATCCTTACTCCTGCCTACCGAACAGTCGCTCTGCGAGCTGCGGCTTCTGGCAGGAGACGGCTTAGGCGCGGCACACTACTTGTCCGACTTCAGGAAACATTTCATAGCGCCAGACGGCGAGTCCCCGGGCTGACTAGTCGAACCTGGCGCCAAGCGGCGTAGCAAGAAGTAGCATACTCAAAGGCATAATTCTTATCATACAGATAATCAAAAGGGGCAGTCCCCGAGCTCGTCTCGGGGGGGCCCAAAGTCTCGGTACTTTAATACAAAGGGGTGGCGTGATACATACTGAATCAACTGTAAAATCTTCGAAGGAGGTTTGCATTCCATGGCCGTTCCGACTCTTTGCCGGAGTCGTCTCTCTTGCGTGCTCGGGGCTTCTGAGTGTCAATCAGGTAGTAGGAGTCGTTCCCCAACACTTTGCTGACAATGAAGGGGCCTTCCCAAGGTGCCGACAGCTTGTGCTGGCTGGATGTCCGCTGGATCAGTCGGAGCACAAGGTCGCCCTCTTGGAAAGATCTTGGCCTGACCTTCCTGTTGTAGTATCGGTGCAGGCTCTGCTGGTAGATGTCGGACTGACTGAGTGCCAACAGCCGGCCCTCTTCCAGCAGATCGACGTCGTCTTGACGTGCCTCTTCTGCTTCCTCCTCGGTGTACATGGTGACTCGCGGGGAGTCAAATTCTATGTCCGTCGGGATGACGGCTTCAGCACCGTAAACGAGGAAGAAAGGCGTGAAGCCGGTTGACTTGTTTGGAGTCGTGCGCAGACTCCAGAGGACGGCTGGCCGCTCCTCAAGCCAACAGCCGGCCGAATGCTCCAGTGGTTCGACCAGGCGGGGCTTGATGCCGGATAGGATGAGGCCGTTTGCTCGGTCCACTTGGCCGTTTGACTGCGGATGGGCGACGGACGCTAAGTCCAGTCGGATGCCCTGTGTTGCGTAGAAACGGGCCAAGGCTCCTTTGGCAAAATTTGTGCCATTGTCGGTGATGATGCTGTGTGGTATACCGTACCGAGTCGTAATGTCGGTGATGAAGGTTACTGCAGTCGGACCATTCAACTTCTTGATGGGTTTGGCTTCTATCCACTTGGTGAACTTGTCCACCGCGACAAGTAGGTGAGTTAGGCCGCCTCGTGCCGTCTTCAATGGTCCTACCATGTCCAAGCCCCAAACCGCAAAGGGCCAGGCGATGGGAATGGTCTTGAGCACAGAAGCCGGCTAGAGTGGCTTGGAACGGAACATCTGGCACCCTTTGCAGTTTTGGACTAACTCCTTGGCCTCTTCTAGGGCAGTCGGCCAGAAGAAACCGTGTCGGAAGGCTTTGGCGACGAGTGCCCTTGAAGCCGCATGGTGGCCACACTCGCCTTCATGAATGTCTCTGAGAATTGCTTGGACTTGTTCTACTTCGACATAGCATTGGTAGACACCAGCGACACTGCGCCTGACCAGCTCTCTGTTGACTATGGTATAGGCTGCCGCTTGGCGCTGCACTTGCCGAGCCAGGATTTCATCAGCTGGTAGCTCTCTGATTACTAGGAACTTGAGGATGGGCTGGGCCCATGAGGGTGCTGCTATTTCTTCAATTGCCACTATTGCGACTTGGACAAGGGCGGCTGGCTGGGAGGCGGCGGGCTGGGATCCGCGGCCGCTTGCTGGATCGGTGCAGTCCCCGAGCCGAGTTCTGAAGTCTTCGGGCTGACCGTCGCAGTCCCCGGGCCGGGTTCTGAAGTCCCCGGGCCGGCTTCGACTGCGGTTTTTTTGGAGCCGTCTGTAAGGATTCTTGTGCCATCTGCTGGTGCTCTTGAGTCGGATCCGACTTCTTTGGGGGGAGCTGGCACAAAAATGGAGTCTGATTCTGGCGAAGGCTTGATAGACGGCTTGAGGACGCGCTGAAGGGCGACGCCGGATGGTATTGCTTGTCGGGTGGAGCCGACTCGTGCCAGGGCGTCTGCTTGGTCGTTCTCATTTCTTGGAACGTGAAGGGATTCACACCCCTCGAAATATCCGCTGAGTTGCTGCACCATGAAGCGGTAGCTCGCCATGTTTGCATCTTTGGCGTCCCAGTCGCCAAACGACTGCTGGACCACCAAATCGGAATCGCCGTAGCACAGGATCCGGCGGATGCCGAGTTCTTTGGCAAACCGGAGCCCGTGAACGAGCGCCTCGTATTCGGCAACATTGTTGGAGGCGGCGAAGTGGATCTGCAGTGCGTATTTGAGCTTGTCACCTTTGGGGGAGGTGAGGATGACGCCGGCTCCCAAGCCAGTGCGCATCTTGGAGCCATCGAAATGCATCCGCCAATGGGTGGAGTCGGGTGCCGGCGGCAGGTACTGGGTCTCAGCCCAGTCGACAAGGAAGTCAGCCAGTGCTTGTGACTTGATGGCGGTGCGGGGCTGATAGTAGATGGTGTAGGGAGCCAGATCTATGGCCCACTTGGCTACTCGGCCTGAAGCATCACGGCTTCCGATGATCTCGGCTAGTGGAGCGGTGCAAACCACAGTGATTGGATGCTCTTGAAAGTACGGCTTCAACTTCTTGGCGGCGAAATGCACGCCGTAGCACATCTTCTGGTAGTGGGGGTAGTTCTGCTTGGAGGTCGACAGTACCTCGCTCAGGTAATATACCGGTCTCTAGACAGGGAGCGCCTTGCCTTCCTCCTTGCATTCAACCACGATAATTGTGCTGACTACCCGGCTGGTGGCGGCAATGTATAGGAGCATAGGCTCTTTGGGAGTCGGAGCCGCCAGCACAGGGGGAGTAGTCAACATCTTCTTTAACTGGAGAAATGCTTCATCTGCCTTGTGGTTCCACTCGAAAAAGGTGGTCTTCTTCATCAGTTGGTACAAAGGGAGAGCCTTCTCGCCCAGCCGACTGATGAATCGGCTGATGGACGCCAAGCAGCCGGTGAACTTCTGCACATCTAACAGTCGGCGGGGGACTTCCATCCTCTGATGGCTTTGATCTTTACGGGGTTGCACTCTGTGCCGCGTTCAGAGACCAGGAAGCCAAGGAGCTGGCCGGCTGGTACTCCAAAGACGCACTTCTCCGGATTGAGCTTGATCTGGAATCGGCGCAGATTCTCAAAGGTTTCTTGGAGATCTTCCAACAATGTTCCACACTTTTCTGTCTTCACCACCACATCATCCACGTAGACATGGGCATTTCTGCCGAGTTGCTTGAGGAGACACTTCTGCATGCAACGCTGAAAGGTGGCGCCGACATTCTTTAAGCCGAACGTCATAGTCAGGTAGCAGAAGGCTCCAAACGGCGTGATGAAGGCAGTCTTCAGTCTGTCTGCTAGGTTCAGCTTGATCTGGTGATATCCTGAATATGCATCTAAGAAGCTCAACAGCTCGCATACGGCTGTGGAGTCTATCACCTGGTCAATTCTTGGCAGAGCAAATGGATCTTTGGGGCAAGCTTTGTTGAGGCTGGTGTAGTCGATACACATCCGCAACTGCTTGTTCTTCTTCAACACTAGGACCGGGTTCGCCAGCCATTCTGGAAAGAACACCTCCATAATGAAGCCGGCCGCTAGGAGTCGGGCTATCTCTTCTCCAACAACTCTTCTTTTCTCTTCTGACAGGCGGTGCAAGGGCTGCCTGACGGGCTTCACATCAGATCAGACATGTAACTTGTGCTCGGCGAATTCCGTTGGTACACCTGGCATGTCTTTAGGGGACCATGCGAAGATGTCTCGATTCTCACGGAGGAAATCGACGAGCTCGCCTTCCTATTTGTTGTCTAGGTTTGCACCTATGACAGCGTGCCTCTCCGGGTGCTCCGGGTCCAAAGGTATCCTCTTTGTTTCTTTAGCCGGCTTGAACGAACCCTCAGCTTCCGACTCCTTGGGGTCGGGCGACATCTCTGGCTGCTTGCCGGCCATTGCCACAACCCGATCAAGGAGCCGCCTCTCAGCTGCGATCACCAGGGACTCGGCTAGCCGACTACTCTCGGCCACGCAGGCGGACGACTTCCTGTAGTCGCCGGCCACGGTCAGAATCCCCTTTGAACTTGGCATCTTCATCTTGAGGTAAGCGTAGTGGGGGACCGCCATGAACTTGGCCAGAGCAGATCGGCCAAGCAATGCTTGGTATGGGCTTTCAAGGTCCACCACTTCAAACCAAACTGGCTCTCGGTGAAAATGATCTTTGTCTCCGAAGAGGACATCTATCTGGATCTTGCCGATTGGGGAGTAAGAAAGGCCAGGTACAATGTCGTGGAAAATAGTTCGGCTGCTTTGAAGTTGTTTCTGCCTGATTCCTAATTTCTCCATGGTATCCTTGTACAGGATGTTGATGCTGCTGCCTCCGTCTATCAACACTCGCGAGAAGCGAGCGGCCCGCCTATCAGTGGCCAAGGTAGCGCTCAGAACCAAGGCGTAGGAGCCCGAATTCGGCATCACCTCTGGGTGATCAGCTCTGCTCCAACTGATAGGCTTCTCGGACCAATGCATAAACTCCGGAGCATCTGATGCTACTGCATTCACTTCCTGCTGCTGCAATCGTCTGCTGCGTCGATCATCAGCCATACTGGTGAACACCACATAAGCTCCATGTTCTTCGGGGTATTCATCTTGTACGGCGCCGACTGGCCTGGCCGCCGGCTGCAGGGGCGGCTGTGGAGGCGGCGGCCCAACAGGCGGAGGAGGAAGGAGGTCGTCTCCCTTGGTGATTCTGGTGAGCCAGTGGCATTTCCGGGTGGTATGGTTTGATGGCTTCGCGCCACTGTGGAACTTGCAGGGACCATCCAAAGTCTGCTCGTAAGAGAAGGCCGGCAACCAGTTGGACTTGCCGCCTTTCTGTCGCTTCGTCGGAGGCTGCCCCTCAAGCTGTTGGTCTTCGACTGTCGCAACCTGCCGACTGCTGGAAGTTGGCTGTGGGGCCTTGCGCTTGTGATCATTCTGCTGCTGCCGCCGACTGGTGTCTCCAGCCGGAGTTCTGGGAGCTTGAGGGGCCACTTTGCCAGTCGCACTAACTTGAATCTCTGTCTTCATGGAGGAGTCGGCCGTAGCATACTTGTCTGCTATGACCAGCAACTCGTCGAGGGTCTCTGGCTCGTCGCAGAGGAGCCTGTGCTTGAGGAGGGTGCCTTCTCTGCACCCGGCGGTGAAGTACTCGATAGCCTGCACCTCGTGCACGCCCTCGCAGGAGTTCCGAAGCTCGCCCCATCGCGTGAGGTAGTCGCGAGTCGACTCGTCTTGGCCTTGCACGCACAAGGAGAGCTGGCGCGGCTTGGGGGGTCGCTTGTACGTGCTTGTGAAGTTGCGGATGAAAGCCTCGGTGAAGTCGACCCAACTGTTGATGCTGCGGGGCTTCAAACTGTTCAACCATGTCCGGGCCGTGCCCTGGA
Source organism: Triticum aestivum (assembly GCF_018294505.1). Taxonomy (NCBI): domain Eukaryota; kingdom Viridiplantae; phylum Streptophyta; class Magnoliopsida; order Poales; family Poaceae; genus Triticum; species Triticum aestivum. The sequence continues at coordinate 129,168,602 of NC_057795.1, read as the reverse complement.
GCATGAGCGGAACGTACTTCACGGCAACGTGCTTGTTGCCGTTCGCTATGTTGACGGCCGTGGAGTAGTCAACTAGCCAATCCTCCGGCTTCACGGAGCCGGTGTACTTGGGCGTGTCTCGGGGGAGCGTGAATCCTTTGGGAAAGGGCTCGTCTCGAATGCGGGGCCCGAAGCAGGGCGGGCCCAGCTCATCTTCTTCTTCCAGCGCCAGGGATCGGTGGAGTCGGTCGATCCGGTGGCGGGCGTCGTTCTCTCCGACTCCCTCTCGACGGCCAAGGCGGTCGCCGAGAGTCGGATGCTCGACAGGCGGCGGGGAGACTCGTCTTTCTCTTCGTGGTGGGCGAGGCAGGTAGTCGCCCTGCCGTTCCATTGCTCTCAGGTGGCCGTCTTGGTCGCGCTCGATGGTGACGCGAGTCCGACTATGGCTGACAGCCGGATCCTTCTCTTTTCTTCCGTGGACTCTGCCAGTCGGCATCCGAGACGTCGCGCCTTGATCTCGGGCGGGGGGAGGGGGTGGGGGTAAGTCATCATTTTGTCGTTGCGGCGCCTCCGTGCGGCAGCCGACTTCGTTCTGTGCGACAGCCGCTTTGAGGAGTCACCGGACTCGCTCGGTCATCAAGCGACGCTCTTCACCTTCAAAGTTGTCTAGTTCGTCTGCTGCCGCGTGGGCAGCGCGGATGTTCTCCGTAGGCGTGGCATATACGGGGCGATCGGCCCCGAACAGGTTGGCGATGGCCGCGCCGCGTTGTCGGACCGTGCCTAGGCGGCTAGGCCCAGTCGGGGCTGGCGAGCCGCCCACGGCGCGATCCATCTCACGTTAGGCCTCTGACAAGTGTCTCATGCTCGCCAGCTTCTTCGCGCCTTCGACGAGCTGAAGGCGGCGTGCCTCCAGCGTCTCGGCGTCAGCGTCCTCCAAAATGGGCGCCGTCAGGTCTCGCAGAGCCGCGTCGAGCGGGTCATGATCTCCTTCACCGGAGTGCTCGCCATGACTAATGACGAGTACTTCCGTGACGGCGCTTCCGCCGCTCTCCTTGCGAGGGAGCGGCTCGTCGTAGATCACCACATTGGAGGGGAACGTGTCGAGCGACACGCTGTCGGAGTCGACCAGCATCGGGTCGGTGGAGCCTACGGATTCCAAGTCCACGGCAGGCTCGCCGGCGACGTGGAGATGGTCGAAGAGGCCCGCGAGGAGGCTTTCGGGGCCACCCGTGCCTGCATCGGATGCAGGCTCGTCGGAGATGCAAACCTCGCCAAGAAGGTCGGCGAGGCAGCTCGCCGCGCAGGCATCGTCGATGCCTTGCAGCGCATCAGGGCAAGCGCCATTGGGCGTGCCGGGCTGGCTACGCTCGCGGGGGAGGAAGAGGGTTCCCGTCCAGAGCAGGTCTCCGGACGACGGTGCACCTCGCCCCACGGTGGGCGCCAAATGTCGGGGGTTGGGTGTGACATATGCCAAAGGATGGCTTATCATGGTGGGAGCGAGTAGAACGTCGTCGGTGCCTGGAAACGGGATGAGGCGAAGGCATGCACGCCAGCGAATCTTACCCAGCTTCGGGGCTCTCCGGGGAGATAACACCCCTACTGCTGCTCTGCGGGGTCTCCGCATGATCACTAAGGCGTAGTGACTACAAAGTTGCTCCTAGAGCTGTATTCGGGAGGTAGGAGAAGGCAAGGCTAGCCCTCTTCTTCCTATATGATCTGGTCTAAGGCTAATGGATGCGAACCCTTTGCATGGGTGCCCCGGGGGGTTTATATAGGCCTACCCCCGGGGGTACAATGGTAATCCGGCTGGGCGCGGGTCCCAGCCGTCTGTCTTACAGGCCGCCGTCTTCTCCGCCGACTGCTGGGGCCCGCCGACTTGCTGGCCCCGCCGGCGAGTCCGGTACTGTAGCCGTGATTCTGATGACGCAGGCTTGGTCATGGGGTCATGGCAACAGTGCCGCCGTCTATCGGGCGATCACTGTCGTTACTCCCCGTCGTGTCTGGTTAATGGCGCGTGGGACCCGTGGGAGAGGCCGGCCGACTCTAGGGAGCCGACTCCCACAGGGCCGCCTTCGGGGCGTATCCGCCGTCTTCCATGCTCTCACTGACAGGCGGGTCCGCCGTCTCTGAGCCGTACAGGTAGGCCATCGTGGCCACAGTGCGCTGCACACTGTGGCTGAGGTCAGGGATGGCATGGCAACAGTGTCGGGCCACGCCGGAGATCTCCAGTGGTACGGCACACTGTAGCCATGCCGGCCCCTCGTTAGTAGGAGGTGACGGCCACGCCGTGGTCGTACCCGCCTCGCATATCGTGACGAGAGTAGAATCGTGGGCCGACTCTCCATAGCCGGCTCCTCCGGAAGTCGCCAGCCATGAGTCGGCTTATCTTGGAGTCGCCATCTGAGACTCGGCTTTATCTGGGAGTCGCCATCTGAGACTCGGCTTATCTGGGAGTCGCCATCTGAGACTCGACTCATCTGGGAGTCGCCATCTGAGACTCGGCTTTGAGGGGCGCGGCCTGCCCCGATGTCTTGAAAGGTTCTGGGGCTCGGGTTAGCCTACCCGTGGCCCATTACTCCGACACTTATGGATGGGCCCCTCTAATGGATAACGAGATGCATCGATCCTTTGTCTTCAGTTACCGCTATGAATTTATTTACAAATAAAGTCGACATAAGAGTTTTCTTAAAGATAGATCATGGAGCTTGTGACATAATTATTGTGTCAAATCTAGCATTTCTTCTAGCAAATCAATATGTGGTTGGATAGTTAGGAGGACAGTGTTAATCACAACTCATCATGGTTCAAGTCCTAAACTTGACATCGGTGTTCGCATTTTTCTGGTTTTATTTCAGATCTTCTAGCGACGTGGATTCTGTGGAACAAATGTTCCCATTCACTATGAAGACATCTGTGACGACTCGGTCAATCTTAAGATGATGCGCCGATTCAGTCTGTCATGATCATCAACAGTAGGGTGTATTTGCTTGTGTATATGTGTGTATGACGTATGCGTTATTTAAAAACATTTCTTCTTTTACAACAAAACGATGTGTTTCGCCACATGAGAACTATCAGCACATGCAAGATATGTCTTGCTATGGACGAGGATATGGAGCATGCATTATTGCATTGCTCGCATGCACGTAGGTTCTGGGAGGAGGCACGACTGTTGTTTGATGTTCATCTAACGCGTCTCCACCCGCAAACGTGGACTAGAGACATTGTCTGTGACTCTCGATTCTCGGACAGAGAGAGGGCGATCTTCGTGACTGTTATGTGGGCTATATGGATGTCACGCAACCGTCTCACACATGATCGGGACGGATGGGATCCTGCAGCTTCTGTCAGGAGGATCCGCGAGGACTTAGCCATTCTCGAGCTGCCTCGGCAGCTCACTTCTACGTTGCCAGGCTATGGTTGGAAGCCCCCCGACGACATGCATATAAAGATAAATACAGATGCAACAGTCCACCTTGATGATGGGAATGCAGGGCTGGGAGGTGTTGCCCGTTCTTCATCGGGCTTCAAGGGTGCATGGTGTAAGCCAGTTCCAGGTGTCACAGTCCCTCTAATTGCGGAGGCTCTTGCGCTGAAGGAAGGAGCGATATTTGCTACACTTCGAGGCTACACGCATGTAATCATGGAGACCGACTGTCTAGAGGCAGTTAACCTCTGGAATTCTCGCTATAACGGTCGCTCGGTGATAGCACCTATCCTGTTAGAAATTGGAGAGCTAGCTCCTAGCTTTATTTCTTTTTCTATTCAACATGTAATAAGAACAGCAAACGGTCCTGCACATCTCTGTGCTAAGCGTGGTTTGACGCTTACAGTGACTAAGAGCTGGATAGACTCTACTCCTAGCTTCCTGATCAGTAGCCTATTGGCGGACTGTTCAGCGAATGCTTTCGTTGAATAAGGTGGTGTTTGTTTTTCTAGTCCTATGACTTTTTCTAGTCCCTAGGACTTTTTGAAAAAGACTTTCAAGGAGGTGCTTCTAAGGACTTTTAGCAAAAAGTCCCAAAAAAGTCCCACCCTGTTTGGTTTGGTAGGAACTTTTTCTAGTCCCTACACCAAAAAGTCCCTGGAAACAAACACCCCCTAAAGCTCTCACAAGTTTCATGCAAAAAAAAAAAACTTCAAAAAAAAAAACCGATGTGTTAGATGGAGTCTTACAGATGGGCCCGTCTAGTGGATAACAAGATGCATCGATCCTTACCGCGCGAGCGCCATCGGACGGAAGGCAGCTGTCGGAACGTGCGCAGGATAGATTTTCCCCACACAATTACCTCGATACAGCCAGCGGCGCATCTCGCCGCCGAAGAAGTCCGCAGTTCATCAACGCAGTCCGCAGTTCCATCTCTCTGCCACCTCCCACCCGCCTTCGCCTTGTGCGCTATCGAGCTGCTACACTTCGGCACTTCCTCTGGTTTGTTCCTTCTCTCTTTCCTGTCGTCGCGGGAACGGGATTGGGATCCGTCTGAGCCGCGTAGTCCGATTCCAGGTCCAAATCTTTCTTTTTTTTCCCGTAGTCTCCAGTCCAAATTTCGCGGGACTACTTGTCGTTCTTGGATTCGGACTCATTTCCTACTCGAATTAGAGCTGAGCTGAGGCCTCGGTAGGTGGGTTGAGCTTCCTATTATATATACAAGTGCTGCCTGCCCCTGTTCCTGCTAGGTTGAACTAAAGCTGTGCGGTTGATAGCTGCGGAAGCGATTCATCATTCAGAAGATCCGATTTTGCAATTTCCCCAATGGGGACGTGTAGCTTAGTGAGGATGATGAGCTTACTGCAGCTAGACTTGAGAATGTTGCGTATGCTGCTGGCCCTTTCTCCCCCTCCCAGTTCACACTGGAAATTCAGAAAACACCCGCCATTGATGCTGATGGAGACCGAGACCGTGGTGGAAATATTGCCAGAGCCGCCGCTGATGGAGACCGAGACTGTGGTTGAAACACTGCTGGAGCTGCCGCTGGATGTATTGATGGATATCTTTTCCCACCTGGAGCTTCCTGACCTCATTCGTGCGAGCTCCGTGTGCTCCTTCTGGCGCTCTGCGTATAGTAGTCTACATAGCCAGCTTGGGCAATATAAACGGCCCCAGACACCTTGCCTCCTCTACGCCTCCGAAGCCGATGGTGAGAACGTAGCTTGTCTCTACAGTCTTGCAGAAAAGAGGGTCTACAAGCTAACTCTTCCGGATCCACCTATCCGCAGTAGGCATCTCATTGGGTCCTCTAATGGCTGGTTAGTTACTGCTGATGAGAAGTCTGAGCTTCACCTTCTCAATCCGATCACTGGTCAACAGATTGCCCTCCCCTCGGCGATCACCATTGAGCAAATAGAGCCGATCTTAGATAGTGCCGGTGCAGTTAATAAGATTAAGATGTGGGATCTAGCGCCGAACGATGATCCAAATGAGTTTTCTGACTGCCTCTACATCAGGGCATTTGTGTTTCCTGATCCACCCATGGGAAGCTACATTGTGGTTATCATCCACAGTCCAGAGCAATATCTTTCGTTTTCAAGGGTAGGTGATTATAAATGGACCTCGCTGCCGGGCGAGAACTATGAACAATGCATCCACATGGATGGTCTATTGTATGCATTCACAGAAAACGGAGGAGTTTACACTTTTGATCTGACCGGTCCTACCTTCACAAGGAATATTATTGCAGACGAGTTGCAGAATTACAAGACGGATGGGTACACGTACTTTGTTCAGGCTCCATGGGGTGATCTGTTGCAAGTTTGCAGAACATTAGATTTCACACCCGAAGTGTTCATAAAGACCAAGAAAATACTATTTTATAAAGTTGATGTGGCAGCAAAAGAACTTGTGGAAATGAATGGCTTGCATGATCATGTGCTGTTTCTTGGGCGTAGTCAGTCGCAATGCCTTAGTACCGAGGAATATCCACAACTGAAGCCAAATCGTGTTTATTTCACGGACGACATGACATATATTTTGAAGTATAAGAATAATGACCGGGATATAGGTATTCTCAACTTGGAAAATGACAATAGGGAAGATGTACCTAAGCTTTGGTGCAATTGGCCAAATCCCATATGGATGACACCCAACCTCACAAGGATTAACATGGCTTTGGACAAATAGTGAGTTTATTACAATTTTGTAGTTAGCTTCTCGGATGCTATTAGAAACTGTCCAATAGAGCTTTTTGGACCAAATTTCCAAATTTTATGGGCAAATGCTATGAAAACGGAGGCATGTTCCGTTTATATTTTCTTCATACCTGGTTTGCTATATTTTAAATGGCTTTTATTTTCCGAATTGTCCAATATCTTTTGTCTCAGAGTGCATATGTTTACCATACTAAGCTTCTCCATTTAGGACAGGTCTAACATAGAACCGCAGTTTTATATTTTCTTTCACAGAACCACATGTATTTATGTGAATTATTTATTCATTTTATCTAACCCAAACCTACCATTTGGCCACTCCTAACACAAAAAGTAACATGTAGACCATGTCAGCTCATACATCACCTATGTGTCATCTCACCGCCAGTGATTCACGAATCGCGACGTCGCCTTGCGTGACTCTCTGTGCTAAGTATGGACCATGTAAGCTCATACACGGCGCAGAGATACCATAGAAGCCCAAGCGTATGTGTTGTCTCCACACCGGTGGCCCACGGCGTTGGTGCCTCGTCGGGTGGCTCTGTGCTATGTATGGACTGGTATGTAGGCGCCACATCAGTTTTTTTTTATTAGGAGTCGCCGAAGAGTAGGTTTCAATCAGATGATCAAAACATGTGGTTATGTCCAAAAAATTCCAAAAATTGTTTTTCAGTGTTAGACCTACCCTAATTGTGTTCTGGTTTTCTGTAATTTGTCATATTGTTTAAATAACAGTTTAGTCTTTTGTGAAATTAGTGTGCAACTGGTATTCGATGGTATATACAGATCTGTTATTTATATGACCTGCCAACAAATCCAATTTGAAAAGGGTTCATCCCTACTGTTCAATTGCCTGCACTCCTTTTTTTCTTAAACAATCTGGAGAGGTTACTAAGATATTATGAAAACTGAAAGGGTAATGCATAGCCACAATCTGGAGAGGTTAATAAGATATTATGAAAACTGAATGACCAATGCATAGCCAATCCGCACGTGTCGCATGTGCAAACCCCACAAACTTTGGAAGTTTCAAGAAGAAAAAAGAAGTTTGGCATTTGGACATGTTAAATAATTTCTACCAAGACTTGCAAATGTGCTTCCAAGTTCATTTGAGAATTAGCTCAAGGTACATACATGGGAGGAACAAGTATGCAAGGATATTATCCTAGCTAGATTGATGGGTGATAACTATGGTATGCTCTAAGTTGATTATTCAGCTATACTACAATTCTAAAAGAATATGATCAATGAGCATCAGTGATCCTGTGCTACAATAGCTGTAGGTTGCTACTCCATGACACACAGTTACATTTCTGTACAGAAAGGTTCACCGTTCCCGTATCATAAGCACATGATTGACAGACATGCTTGTCTTTTGCACTCAATCTTTTTTTGAGGTCTGTTTCTTCGGTAGCTCAAAAGCATTGACCTCCAACCTTCTGCTAACTTTTTTTCCTGAAGATGAGTTCTCCATCCTCAAAAGTTTGCGAGCAATTGGCAAGCTAAAACACATTTCTAGTGTTGTAAGTCTTTAAATTTTGCTTCTAGAGTTGTTCATTCGCCGAAAGCTGTCTACACACGATTGATGTTAGCATACCACTTGCCCGTGTGATACTTATGTCTTATGCCATTTACATTCAGAATATAAACAGGAGTAGTGAATCCTACATATGGTCCTAAGATGAGTATCTAAGCCAATATTTGGACCTAACTCCTAATCTAGATAATCCTGATCTCTGTATACTTATCTTCCTCATCTCTAAATACAATTATAGCATAATCATCCCCTCCTTCAAATAGAAATACATGGGGATTTCTATTTTGAGGAGATGATGTTTTCTCCTTGTATAATTTACACATAGATTTCCTGATTCTCCAATAGCTTTGAGTTCTTTTTTCTTTCTCCCTGAATATTATTGCATTATCAGTTGACCGTTGGCTGTGGTAATGCAGATAATGGTGTCCAGCCTGAATGGGATGTCTGTTGGATATTCGCTTGCCGACAATACCATGGAGTCCCCTACGAGGTCAGAGGGTCCCTCTTGCGTCGGGTTTGTGTGATATGATTCTGTGTATATTTCCTGTGCACATTTCGTCCATGGTAGTTTCATGTATACTTCTCTTATCGCTTGTCGAAAATCAGAAATGGAATATAGAGATATGATGTATATACTCTTTTGATCCTGCACTATCGAGTAGGATTACTGTTGGTTGGTTCCTCATTTATTTCAGCTATACTATGCACTTCTTTTGCCCACAAGGTGTCTATTGTTCCATCTTATCCACAAAGTTTTTAATAAAACTGTAAACATCCTAATTTCCTTGTTAATCTTTTGAGAAACGCAGTCCATTTTCTTGGATTTTAGATAGCTGCAGATGGTATTGGTGTCAGACTGTCAGTAAGGTGTGGCTTCTGTTTCAAATATTTCAGCAATTACCAGACTCCCCCAAAAAATTAAGATTTGTGGATGGTTGCTTCAGTGTGATTGCTATTAAATTTTAGCTAGCGGGATGCCATTTCCATCCATTCATCTCTTCCTCAAGCTTGTCTGAATGCTATGATACACATTATGGCCTCTTTGTGACGAAAACGAAGAACAAGGTGGCCTCTTTGTTTCACTGATATAGTTGACCTCTTTTGCAAATGCAAGAAGATGAAGCAAATCTGTAGATTATTGCAACTATCAGAAATGGGCAAGCGCTTGCGGCAGGGCAAGGACACCTCCAGGACATATTGAAAAGCCCTGGCAGTACTTCAAGTTGTGCAAATCACTTCAGCCATGTGATGTACTCCCTCCGTAAAGAAATATAAGAGCGTTTAGATCACTAAAATAGTGATCTAAACACTTTAATATTTGTTTGCAGAGGGAGTATTTATCTGCTGGTTGTAAATCCAAAACAATAAGATGTGCATCAAGGGAGGTTGCTCGCGCGTGCCACGTCGAATGCGTGGGTTGGGCAAGGAATAAGTAAGAGGGAAAAAAAGAAAGAAAGGAAAAGTTGTCGAGCGAAACCCTCACACCGCACGTCCTCCACCTCCCTTCGCCTCCAGCGCCCCTCCTCCCTCTCCAGCGCCACCACAGCCGCCTGGGCGACGCTCCCACCCACCACCCATGGTTGAGGTCGGCGAAGCGGCCCATCGCGCGGCGCCTGGGGACGTCGCCTCCCTCCGCCGCCAGCAGCGGCGACCGGCTAACATGCGGTCGTCGCCGCCAAAACCGGATGGCGTGCTGTCCGGCGAGGGGCCCGACCTGCCGCGCGGCATCGCCTCCTCCACATCCGCCCGCGGATCGAGCTCCACAACCTCCATCCCGACCTGCCTTTCCCTCCTCTCGCTTGTCAGAAAGGAGTGCAGGCCGCTGTTGCCCCACACGAGGTCATCCTCCTCTTTGGTTTTGCTGATTCCGATGGCGTTGGCTCGACCTACAGGTTCGTCTCCCTCTCTCTCACCCTGGTCTGCACTGCGAGCTTTCTTTTATTTCGTCTCTCTTCATCTCCACATGATTCTGGCATATCGGATTGAGTTTGTGGTACCTGCAGTTTATACCGGAACTTAATCTGAAGGTCAGGACTTCATGCCCTTTTCTCTTGAGCTGAAACGCATGCAAGCATGGCTGTTGACCGAGCCCCCTAATTCAACTATTCAGGTTGGTTTATACATATTGCTGCTGAATTACCTTGACTGCTTGTCAATCAATTAAACCATGTGTTTGCCATGTTGTAGATATTGCAAGATTTGTGTGCTATATTATTATCTAGATGTGCTTTAGGCCTTTAGCAAAACCTTTTTTCTTATTATCCATTTGGCTGATTCACATAATCTCGCAGGTACAGATTGATTGGGTCATGTCTGTAGTTTTTTTCAGTGCTGCAGGTTCATGTTCTTGGGGAAAAATCGTTGTCTATTTCCTATATTGGTGATGCGGGTGAACTGATTTGGGTATTATAATGAGCTTTTTCTCTTTGGTAATTTCATCATCCACGTAATGTCTCCGACAGAGCAGAATCTTGCGAAGTTTACACTAAATTTGTTTGCGTTAAGGCATGAACACTACACTTTGCTGATTCGGTGCCACTTATCTGGTGCAGGAATATGTCGATGTTAAAGCATTTGGTCATGATGGATCATTTTACTGGTTCTCAGTTCAACTCAAGATGGCTCAGATAGGACTAAGTTTGAATATTCATGTGTTGGATAGGGGTTGGGGTTGGTCTCCTGCACAAGAGGTGAAGTTCATTTATGTAAATTTGTGTCCCGTGGTCATATATTGGCCTGTAGAATTTATCAGGTGCCAAGTTCACTTGCCATACACTTAATTATGTTTCTTCTGATTTATACTACCGCCTTACAGAATTTGAAATTAATAAACCATAACTTGTTCATGATAAATTTGATTGTTGATGTCGTCATGTGATATAATTTACTTTTCAGATATGTGAAGGTGCAAATTGGAGCAGAAGATTCGTCTATGATGCAGCAGCTCAAAGCTGAAGATTTCGTATGTTTGAACGCTTACCTGTCTTTACCTAATAAATAGCTCACTCATCCATTAGATTCTAGCAGTCTAATTGTTCTGATGGTAGTGCGCATGATTGGGTTGTTGTGTTGGATGAAAACAGGAAGGATGTCATATCTGAGCAGATAGCTGATCTGGTTGGGGATGCTGGTAATACGGTATGCTCTAACACTGTTTTATCAAATATTTTGGTCGGCAATTACTTAGATAGAGTTCTCAAGTTGAAGTTGCTGAAATTTTCTTGGGAGAACATCTTCGAAAAAATCCTTGAGAGAACATACTTGCTGATATTTTGTATTCGTGGGCCGTATAGTTTTGGGGATGCAACAATTAGGCTATCCTCACTCGTTTTGAATCACCAAGTCGCTTTAATAATTCTCAGAGAGCAGCTCTACAGGTGCACAATGAGCCTCTAATACAGTGATACTATTCTATATGGGAATATACTTATGTAATTTTCAATGGAGTAACTTGCCAACTATATTGTGATATAACATGTGTATTCAACGCATCAAATGCTGCAACTAAGGATAAGATCTTGGCTGGTAGTCACACATATTTATGAGTGTCAGTAAACCATCTGGTGCTCTATCTAACAAAACAGTGCAAAAGAAGCAAACAAAACGCCGACGACAGATCAGTTGATAGGACTGATCCACTTCTAAATGATTCATATATTCGTGATCTACCATTTTATTTTTTGCTTGGCCGGGATTGATTGAGCTAACCACATTCTTGCAATTAATTACTATCTCAAGAAGTTCTTTGTACTGTCGCTTTGATCCCTTTTTGGGTTACAAGCATGCTCACCCAATGTTCATGAAAATGTTAAACCAGGGAGTGTATATTCAAGTCTAAAGCATCATATCAATTTGTGCTGTCTTTGGGTAATAATTTAATTGTGCTTTTAATCATATATATCACTATAGGTTGTTGTTATAAAGTCTAAAAGCTACATGGGAAGATCTCAGCAAATACTTTAAGCCGCAAAGTATCAAAGGTGACCACCCTGTCATCCTTCTCTATTGGCTGGTTGCGGGCTAATCACTCTTGTTCTTTGCTGGGTGCAGGGGATTTCACCCTCTTGCCATGCGCTGAGCCGCGGTGGGAGAAAGTGGGTGGCAGCGAGCCAGTGGATTGGTCATTGGTCAGTTGCCATCTCTTCAATTGGGTGAACTTCATTACAAGAAAAAAGCAGCAATTTGGTCATAGTAAATTGGGTGTCATATGATTTCTTGGTTGACACCCTTTTGTTTTCGCTGTGACTGAAACCCTACATTTAAATGACAAGGCAACTTCTCAGACCTAAATCTTACATGCAAAATATATTGTATACTTTTGAGACAGACTTTTTGTCCTCACAGGATAACTGCTTGTTGTATTTCACAATGAGGACATTTGTTTGGGGGGTGTATCCTAGAGTTAAGGATGCTTGGATGGAAGTGGTGGCCTCACAAAGGTAGTCATTATATTTTCTTGCCCTGAAGTTACTGATAGTGAGTTAAATTTTCTTAGTGATTGCTTGAACACATTGCTTACCAGGCACCCTAATGTGCGTAGGCAAGATCGAAATGCACAAATACCTGCTCAGGTATTTTCCAGTTATTTTAACTTCTTGCAATATGTTTGCTGACACTTACTCGATTCAGATACAGTATGTTGGCTGAATCTTACTCCGTTCAGATATCTCTCTTCTTTGGCTCTTTGCTTTGGCTCGGATATGTCTTTGCAAAAGAATTTTTTGCCACCAATTAATTTGCAAGGGCACATAGTATTTGTAGCAGCGTACAAAAACTCAATTCACCTCATGCTTTTGTAGAAATGGATTGTCGCACGAAGTTGTCTCAGTTAGTAGACTATATTTGTTAACGTATAGTTATTTTTTGTGAGAAGTAAACATATAGTTTTTTGACGGCAGTATACTTATATAATATTCTTATTGTTGAGATACTAAAAACATTTTGGTTAATTATTACTTACTGTGACACTTCAGTAAGTCTTTTGAGTAGGCAAAATCTCTCAATTTATATTGCCATAATAGGCGATGTCTCATTCATGGCATCAAATACAGCTTATTTTAGAATGGTACATATGTAATGTTTGGCTTCCTTATATCATGTATGCTTTCCGTTTGCTGTAAACTAATAGTTAGGTTGTAGTGTTTTCATTCGCTCTTGGAAGTCATATCACAAGCACATCCGTAGCTATTGGCCTTGAACATTTCACCTTCCAGGTAACTCGGATGCTCACTACCACTCAGAATCAGTGACTTGCCTTCTTACTATGATTTTTTTAGAAAACCTTCTTGTACTTGATAATGCGTCTTTTTATGACACATACGACTGTTTCTCCAGCACTGATTTCCAAGCAACAAAAGTTGTGCCAATGTATGATAAATTTATATTTCTAGGCTACTCTCATGTTAATGTTGCTGTTTATACAACTTAATTAACATGGGTCATCGTCATGTGTAAATCTTCTGCTTTGAATTCTCATTTTGATTTTCCACAAACTATTTCTTTCCGGTAAATTTATATTTCTTATTGTATTTACTAAATGTCGATTTGGGTAACCATGCATCATACAATTCAGATTTTAGTTGCAGTCACTCTCATCATCAACGCTCAACAATGGCCTCTTCTTCCGGTGCCCGAAGCAGCCGCATACCCATATGCCTCGTGCTGATTCTCCTGATCGCCTGCGAGAAGTCAGCCATCATGCCGGTCGGCCAGCAATGTGAAGGACCAGATGATCGTTGATAAATACGCGCTGTTCTGATCAGAACTATTGATTTATTGCAGTACGATGTTGCCTCTTCAGTACATCTGTGTTAGCTCTTTCTGTTACTATCCATTCTGTAAGCTCTATTTGACAGGAAAAAGCCACTGAAGTTAGCGTTGCGTGCCTGAAAGTCTACAAGTAGTAGTCTGACAAGAGGGCGTTTTGAAAGATGTTTGCTTGTTGTAGCTATACCAGTTATACCTCTACGGTAGGTAGCACTAGGGCAGCCCGGTGCATGTAGCTCCCGCTTGCGCAGGGTCGGGGAAGGGTCCGACCATTTTGGGTCTATAGTACGCAGCCTTTCCCTACATTTCTGTAAGAGGCTGTTTCCAGGACTTGAACCCGTGACCTCATGGTCACAAGGCAGCAGCTTTACCACTGCGCCAAGGCTCCCCTTCTCTACGGTAGGTAGCACTGTGTTTTATTATTTTTGTGGATTTGGGGAGGATTTTTAGCTCACTCTTTTTTTGTACCAAATTATCTGCATTTGGCAGTGCTTTCATATTTCCCTTCTTTGGCTCTGATGCAATTAAACTTTGTTATTGTATGTTGAAATTTCAGGTGATGACCAATCAAGAGGTTGTTGATGAGATCAACACCAGAGGGGCGGACAGGCAGCTGCGAAGCATCTGACGGAGCAACTGGTGAATAGGAGGAGCGAAGACAACATCTCTTGCGTCGCTGTAAACGTCCGCTGCTATGAGAGCTTCAGTCAGTGAATAGGAGGAGCAAAGACAACAACTGCTTCGTCATCGTAAACTTCCACTCTTGGCCGAGCTTCAACCTGCTAGCCCCTTATGCGTACAATTAGTTATATGCCAGATTGGTTTTACAATTTTTTCTGTAGTTATTCATACGATGTAGAGTTTAATATGGTTGGGGATAATCCACCACCCAATGGGATTAAGGTCTCTAAAATATTGTTGTTTGTTTGGTTATCAGGTGTAAATTCTATTGCAAGTTCCTTATATGTGCATGTTCATCAATCTGAAAAAAAGGAGGTGAAAAGGTCGCTCGTCAATCTGGCACTGCGCAAACTTCCTCTCAAGAGGCGCCACCGGGTGGCGCCCCAACCCCTAGTTTGTAATAGAATGCAGAGTAGTCTCCCTTTGAAAAATGGAAGACAGAGAGAGACAGTCCTCTATTGTCCCCTTTCTTGTAACATGAACAATCTTCATCATAAGAGCAAATCGATCCGGCTGCTCCACATCACACTGGAGTAGGTGCATTTAGCTACTAATTTCGTTTTGTTCAGTGTACGGAAAAATTGACAGACAGATATGAAAGAAAAATAAGAGCATTATCAAATACCCTACATGTATGATTTACACTTGTGAACTGTAGCAGAAGCACAACATGCTACTCACATTTACATGATCTGTCTAGCACTAGAGGCAGTGCATTTAACTGCTTTGCTCGAAAACTGACAAAGATCATGACAGGAAATGTATCTACATCCGGTGAGCGTGTATCTGGTGGTGCCCCATGTCCTGGGGAGTGACCGTCATGGCCAAACACCCTTGCCTCTTGCACTTGCTCCAGTCAGAGCCAGACTTCTTGTGATGACGCTCCATGTGCTGATGAACCTGAGAAGAAAGAGAAAGAATGAGTCGGCAAAGCTACGTACTTTGGAACGATTGAGGGAAACGAGATAGTTCTTGTTGCAAGCAAAATTAAACAAGTTCCAAGTCCCAACCTCGTGGTCCTTGTTGTTGATCGGGACGGGCGGCCTCTCAGCTGGGTTCCTCTCATGGCGGATGAAGCACTCTAAGCACAGAGTCTTCTTCTTCTTCAGGGGCGAGCAAGCGGCCACGTACCGAAGGTGCATGTCCCTGCACTCGTCCACCTCTGGCTCCAAGAAAGAATCGTCTTCTTGGAGACCATCCGAGCGAACGGCTTGAGCAGGACGACGACGTTGACGGGAACGACGAGGGTGCAGAGAGGGATGAGCAGGGGGCGCGGGCTGGTTCTTGCGGGCGGCGTTGTCCTTGGTACCCGCGGCCGGGGGCGCGCACTCCTTCTTGCCGACGTCGTCCTTGCCAAGCTCGTCCGGGCCGGCGAGGTAGGCGTTCTTGCCTGTGGAGTCGATGCCGAACGCGGCCGCGCCGGAGAGGTCGGTGCTCGTGCCCTTGGAGTGGACGCTGAGCGTGGGCGGGTCGGTGCTCGTGCCCGTAGAGTCGACGCCGAGCGCGGGCGGGTCGGTGCTCGTGCCCGTAGAGTCGACGCCGAGCGCGGGCGGGTCGGTGCTCGTGACACCGAGCGCGGGCGGGCCGGCGAGGGCGGAGTCCTGGAGAAGCTCCTTCTTGCGGCCGTCGTCGCGGGGCTGAGCCTTGCAAGAGGAGTACCCGTCGTCGTCGTCGTCGTCGTCGCGGACCTGCGTCTTGCAAGAAGAGTACCCGTCGTCGTCGTTGTCTTCGTTGCCGACGAGCGCGGTCTCGGCGTTGCCTACGAGCGGGCGGGCGCCAGCGACCGGTGCCGTGGCCGCTCCCTGCCAGTTCTTGGCCGCCTGAATCCGGCACCAGAGGCGCCAGAGAAAGTCGACGAAGCCGGCCTTCCACGCACCACCAGGCGCGGCCGCGCACAGGCGGCGGAGGAGGCGCAGCACCATGGACTTCGAATCCATCGTTGCCCTACACTAGGGCTTCTCGTGGGCAGGTTTGCAGGAGGAGGAGGGGAGGGGCGTTCTGAGGGCGAGGAGGGATGCGCGGAACTGAAGCGGTGGTCGAGCTCTCGGGGGGTTGCGACGACGGGGAGGGGAGGGGAGGTGGTAGTATTTCAGCGGGAGGGAGGTGATTTTAAAGAGGGGAGGAGCGAGGCCGAGCGGCGCCACCAAGCCCATGGGCTTTTCTTTTCCATGGCCCAATCGGCTTTTTTTTCCTTTGTCTTTTTTTTTCTATCTGGCGCATGGGGTCATCCCTGCCGCTGACGGCGATGGCCGGCGTTGGGTGGGCAGGGGCGGCGGGCCGGGGTGGCCCCTGGATGGTTTTTTTCCCAAGCCGCCTGTGTTATTCACCGACGAGTGGAGCGTGAACACTGGGCGTTTCGACCGGACCGTCCCCGTGGCTCCGTGCCGGTTCATAACCCGACCGACCCGACCCGACGGACCCGACGGACCCGAGCCCAACCACAGACCGACCAGCCGTTCCTCCTCCGCTCCCCGGATCCATTCCAGAGCTAGCTCCGCCCACCAACCCTACCCCGCTCCGCCGCCCTCTCCGCCGGCGACTGGCCAGGCGCTGTGGGCGGGGGACTGGCGCATTAGCTAGCGCCGGCCCCTCTCACCATGAGAGGAGCAGACCGCCAACAAGGGCGCCGCCGTGACGGGGGGCTCCAGGCCCGCCGCCTTTTCCTCCTGCCGGTCGCCGCTACCCACTACCTCCCCCAGCTTCCCTCCGTATCCGCCTCCTTCCATCGCTCCACGCCCCTCACCAACACCACCGGAGCTGCCTGCACCCTCTCCACGACCTGACCATTCCAGGTTCATCTCTCGAGGTTGCTACAATCGCTACAGTACTAGCTAGGTGTCGAACTGGCGGTTGTGTTGTGTTGCCCGGCGAGATAGGAGCCGCCTCTGCTGCATTTTTCATCTACTGTGTCTCAGGTGGATGTTCTGAAAGCAGCATTTCTTCCAATCGAAAATATGAAGTTATATCTGATTGAACTTTGCTGGGGCACCACATATTGTGCCTGCGCTGGATGGTCCTCGAGATGGAACTTCAACATTGGAATCTCATGTTTCTGCATCTTCTACTTCTTCTGAAAGTATTCAGGATCTGTCCAACAAGATACAAAGACATGGACATCAAAGAAATTTCATGTTTCAGTAAATCTGGTTGAGCTTTCTCTGCATTCAGGAGCAATAAGGGATTCCCTTCTGGCTAAAGGTGCAGGTACTATTTCAAGAGAAATATTCTTTGGAACTTCGTTGACCCTTACACATGTTTAGCACTTCATTTCCATGTCCAAGTCCTTGCTTTAAGTTGTCTCATAACTATGTTGAGTCCTGGCTTGGGCCAACTTGTATTATACAGTACCACCTGCTACAGTATTGGTAAAACATCAGTGCCAATTTGGTCGTCTAGTGCAACCTGGACAAGTAGTTCACTATTAGTAGTAACTAGAAAAAACGGCCGCGTTGTTGCGCCGTCCAGAACCAGTGTTGAGCTGAACTGTGCAAGGAAATTTTGATATTGAACATGCACACAACCCTCTTATATAAAAAATACTGTCCTTTTGGTTAGAAGATCCCTGTGAAGAAGGAAAAGGGGATTCCTGTTTCATTAACTATAGGGGGATTAGACAGAAAAAATAGAACATCTCATATGAAATGGATGCAATGGCAACAAATAGTTCCTTTCTTTTTCTTTTTTTCTTTTGAGACTATGGCTGCCCTTTGGATCAAAAGGAACAAAAGCTAAACTGTAAAAGCATGTTCCTAAATTTTCCTTTGTGATCCATCTAATTTGTTCACAATGAAGAGCGTCTATCTAGTTAGAAAAGTACATTTGAACTAATGAAGGTCAAATAGAATGACCTTCTACCGAAAAAGGCTTTCGCTCCGCTTTATATATAAAGCAAACCGCCCGAGCCCACAAGCATCCAAACACAAGTTCACACCACACACTCAAAGAAGTCGAAGACGAACACCCACACACAAAAGGTAGCAAGGGTACAACTGAGGGCACAACTCAACAGTCCTTAAAAGATAAAACAAGAACAATCCAGCAGGAGCCCAAGGGACGGTCCGAAGGTCTTGCGACATGAGGAAGCCGCGTGCCTAGTTTGGCTCCGGGGATGGTGGCGGAAGCGGAGGGGCCACGCCGAAGGCCATCGCTCGAAGGCCGGCGAGGAGGGTCTCGATGACGTTTCGATCCTAGGGGCGGCTAAGCGGCCGCCAAAGCTACAAGTAACCACTCATTTTCGAAGAGGAACATGCTGGATGACAAGCTTATTACGGATAGTCCAGAGCGTCCAAGCAAGGATCCCGATGCACAACCCACCTAATGTGGTGGTGGCGGGATGCAGATGCTTGGATTTCCGCCAACAAGTCCGAGAAGTTGGTGTTACACCAACGACCCCCAACCACGTCGTGGAAGCAGGTCCAAAGGAACTGAGCGGCAACGCGGGAGTAGAAGATATGGTTAGCATCCTCCCCCATGCCGCAGAGCGGGTAGGACCCATCCCCTGGGCTGTTGCGCTTCAGAACCTCCACGCTAGAGGGGAGCCGCCCACGAATCCATTGCCACAAGAATATTCTGTTTTTCAAAGGGAGGGCAGTGGAGGTTGCAATGGCCTGGTATAGGGACTTGGTCGAGAAGTGGCCAGACGTCTCCAGGCGCCAGGAGACGGAGTCGTGCATGTGGTCAACGTCTATGGGCTAGGTTGCAGGGCAATGCATTGTAGGAGGTCGTCCCAGGCAGCCACCTCAGGGGGGCGAAGGGCCAACGGAACGTGAGGCGCCCTAAGTCTATAAGGGCCACCTCGACGGAGACCCGAGGGTCAACCGCGATGGAAAATAGTTTCGGGAAACGGGCGGCAAGGGGGCGGTCCCCCACCCACCTGTCGAACCAGAACAACGTCGAGGAGCCAGATCGAACCGAGATGGATGTACCAATCCGGAGGATCGGTATGAGCTGGATGACAGCCTGCCAGAACTGGGAGCCTCTAGAACGCTGGCAGAAGGCAAGAGGCTGGTCTTGAAGGTATATGTTCCTGACGATGTCCAACCAGAGACCACCCTCACCATTGGCGATCCTCTAGAGCCAGCGCGTCAGTAAGGCGATATTCATGCGCCTAGAGGACATGATCCCGAGGCCACCCTGGTCCCGCGGTTTACAGATGTTCGTCCAGCTGACCATGTGTTATTTTTGTTTATCCCCCTCCCTAGCCTAGAAGAACCGGGCCTGGTACTTGGTGATCTCCTGGTGCAGGGTCTCATGGAGGCTATAGAAGCTCATAAGGAACATGATGAGGCTTGACAGCGAGGAGTTGATGAGGATCGTCCGAGCCGCCTTAGATAACCATCTGCCCCTCCATGGTTCTACGCGGCGCTGCATCCTGGACACCGCAGGATGAAGGTCTGCTACAGTCAGTCTAGAGTCTAGCCGGCAATTCAGCCGATCTGCCATGTCTTGGCACTCCGTAGGGGAGTATCCAAGAATCATCACTTCGCTCTTATCGAAGTTGATCGTGAGGCCAGACATCTGCTGGAAGCATAGGAGGAGGAATTTTAGGTTGGCAATATCAGATGCGGAGCCCTCAATCATTATGATGGTGTCCTTAGCATACTGGAGGAGGGAGACCCCTCCCCCTCCTACCAGATGGGGCACCACGCCGCGAATATGGCCTACTACCACTTTGGCCTTGTCGAGGATGGCAGCAAGGGCATCAACCACCATGTTAGAACAAAAAAGACGAGAAGGGGCCCCCCTGACGGACCCCACACAATGTGGGAAGTAGGGTCCAATCTCGCCGTTGATCTTCACCGCAGTCCGGCCGCATGAGACCAGTTGCATGACTCTGGTGACCTAGCGGTTGTCGAAGCCCTTGCATAGCAGAACTTCCCGGAGGAAGGGCCAGAGGACAGTGTCGTAGGCTTTGTGGAAGTCTAACTTCAGGAAGACCTCCCGCTGGTGCTTGGAGCGGACTTCGTGCAACATCTCGTGGAAGATCAACACCCCATCGAGAATGAGCCGGCCTTGAATGAAGGCCGATTGGTTGGGGTGGATTATAGTGTCCGCGAGGTGGGTCACCCTATTAGCGTACCCCTTCGCCAAAATCTAAAAATCATGTTTATAACCGTGATTGGGCAGAACTGGCGGATGTCCGTAGCGCCAGGAACTTTGGGGATGAGCGTAATGATCTCGTAGTTCAAGCGGCCAAGGTCCATGGACCCTACATATAACTCGTCAAACAGGGCTATGACCTCCGCATTGATGGCATGCCAGAAGGATTGTTAGAACTTCACCGGGAGGCCATCCGGGCCCGGAGCCGAAGACGGGTTCATGCCCTTGGTAGCCAAGAGGACTTCCTCCTCGGAGAACGGGGCCATGAAGGCAACATTTTCCTTGGCCGTGACACGTAGGCGACCCGACCGAGTGTCGGGTGCCAGTGATGCCCCACCCCAAAGGGAGGGGGAGAAGTGGGCTTTATAGAAGCCGTCCATGTGACTGTGGATATCCGGTGGCCGCTGAAGTAGGGTGTCGCTGTCCCAGAGGAAAGGGATGGTGTTGCGGCGTCTCCTCCCATTGGCAATCGCCTGAAAATAGGCGGTGCTTGCATCACTTCGTAGCACCCACTGCTGGGTGCCGCGCTGGCGCCACTAAGCCTCCTCATCGGTATAGAGGACCGAGAGCTGGTCCTCAAGCTCATACGGGAGCATCCATTCGTCAGGGGAGATCCCGGACGTATCCGCATGGGCGTCAAGGGCCTGGATAGACGCCAAAAGAGCCTTTTGCGCTCTTGAAGGTCCCGACGTAGGTTAGCGCCACGCCCCTTCATAAACTGGCGAGCGAGCTTCGTGCAGAATTGCCAGGAGTCAACTGCGGAGAGAGAGCGGTGGGGCGACGCTTGGGCCGCAGCCCAACGTGTACTGACCGCCTCCACAAATCGCTGATTGAGCCAGAATAGTTCAAAGCGGAAACAGGGAGGAATGGGAGGTAGGTCATCCGCAGAGGAGAGGAGAAGGGGGACGTGGTCGGAGCCAATGCGGGTGATCGCCCGGAGTGAGGCGAGGGGGCACCGGAGCTCTCACTCCTGAGACACAAGAACGCGGTCCAGGACAGACCGGGTCGGGTCCGCCTGGCGATTGGTCCAGTTAAATTTGGCACCAATCCTATCTAACTCTTTGAGGCCGAGATTCGCGATGCAGTCATTGAACATCTACATGCGGTGGAGGTTGACTAGGTCGTAGTTCTTGTCTGCGGGAGATCGAATTAGATTAAAATCTCCACCGACCACCACCGGATGTTGGGCAGCCGAGACCTTCCTTCGAAGCTCGTCGAGGAAGGCCGGCGAGCGTCGGTGGTCCGCAGGCCCGTAGACAATCACAATCTCCCATTTAAAGTTGAGCGCCCGCTCAGAGACCTCCATACTGACAAAGAACTCTCCCCTATCCATGCTTCTCACCTCAAAGGTGGCATCCTTCACACCTAAAAGGATGCCACCCGAATGGCCGGTGCTCCCACTAGAAGGGAGCCAATGCCAGACAAATAGGTGGGGGCTAAGGCAGTCGAGCTCGGGCAGAGAGAAATCCGTCCGCATGGTTTCCTGGATGGCTACAATGTCGATCCGTTCGTCTCGCATGTACTCGGTTAGTTGGCGACGCCGGCCATCTTGGCCGAAGCCGCGGATGTTCCAAAAGAGAGTCCGCATCGGCGCCATTGGGGGGTTGCTTGACCCCAAGACGAGGGAGGCACCTTGGGCCCTGAGGGATGCGGTGCGGGAGCGCGTGCGCCCACGGATCGCCTCAACGGGTGCCGCGGAGGGGGGGGGGTCTCCCGCCGAGGGGGTGGCATCAGTGGCCGGTGGGGGCCCGGAGGAGGTGCGCGCGCGTCTCGGCGAGTTTCCCATCAAGGATCTCGCGGGCATGGATCGCCTCAATCTGCTCTAAAGGGGGACCTAATTCCCCTTGAAAACGATTGCCGAGTCGGCGGCCACCTTAGCAAGGTGGCCGAGAGGAACTGATTCAAGTGCGAAAAAGGAGCAACTGGAAGAACTAGCAGGCATATCAGCCGTACTTGACTCGAGGTTCCAGGCCGCCGCCCGGAGCTCAGCCCGCTCAAGGATGGACGGAGCCGGGAAGTCGGTCGGGCGGGCGGCGTCGATACAGGCGCTGCGGCAGGAGGCATACACCGGAGTCGACGCAGACCGAGCCTGTTTGGTGTAGGCCGCCGTCCTCGGAGGGTGAGGGTGGGATGCGACGGGGTGGTCACCACGTCGGCATCCACCACATGCGCCGACGTCGGGGAGGCGGGTGGAGCAACTGGCGCGAGGTCGGTGGTCAGAGGCGTACATGGAGAGGAGGTCGGGACGACGAGGAGACCCACATTGGAGATGTCGCTTGCCCCCGCCGAGGATCTCGGGGAGGTCCCACCAGGAGAGGAGGTGAGGGGGGCAGTCGACAGGGTGGCAGGTCTCGCGGGCCGCCCGGTCCCAGAACCCCCATGACCCAGAGAAGGGTTGGACGGCTCGCAGGAGGGGGAGTAGCTCCGCTCCGAGAGCTCATCGTCATCCGGGTTGTCGTGGCGCGAATGGCGGGGGCGTCAGTGATGAGATCCATCATCTCCGCTAGGGCCGCCCCCAAAGTGGTGGTCGTCAGAGTAGCGGGGTCGGCCAATGTTGTTGGGCGGCTCAGGGGAGATCTTGAGGTCATAACCTTGGTCGTTGAAGAAGATGCGTACGGTGGCCTGGAGCTTGGAGGAGTCCAAGGATTTGACCTTGACCTGGACCTCCTCCTTGTGAAGCGAGAGCTCATCCACCATGACTACCTTGCCGAGGATCTTGGACATGTTGTGGATTACCCGCTCAGACCTCGCAATGTCGGGGAGCCCCGCGATGAGGATCCAGGCCGTGTCCAGGACTGCCTCCGCCTTGGGGTCCCGCTTCGGCTCGGAGATGTCGACCACCAGCTTATTGAGGGCCAAGGTGATGACCCCACTGCAGGTGCAGTAGCCCATGCTGATAATGTCGGGGAAGATCACGGGGAACGCGTTGCCGGAGGTCGGCGTCACTTGTCAATCCCACACGCACCGGCACAGGTGGTTGAGCACGGCCTCAATCATCTCTAGCGACGCGAGACAGTGACAATCGCCTGGAGCGATGGTGATGGGGGGGGGATGTCGGGTACCTCGATGTGGAAGAAGCCCAGACCCTCAATCCGGTCACAACAGTCCAGGGAGCGCCGGCCCGGCAAGTGGCGGTCCTGCCACGCCGGAGAGCGCGCCTGGAGTCCCGGCTAGGCAGCTGCCTGCGGAGGTCGTCCTCCCGCTGTAGAGCATCTGGAGAGGGGCGGGTCGCGCCGCTCGTCAAGGCTGCGCTTGGGGCGGCCACCCGCGTCCCCCTACTTCCGCGGCATGGCCGGGGCCACAGACAGGGTCGGCTGCGGGATGCGGGCGGCGGCGATGCTAGGGTGAGAAGGAGTAGACGAGGGTTCGAGAGGCGAGGTAGAGGGAGTTGAGACACTAGGTGGCGGAGAAGGAGGAACCGGAAACCCTTGAGGAGGCCAGATTTATCCCACCCTGGGCTGGGGCAGAAGGCGTAATCCACCTGGAGCGGCTGCGGGAGCAAATCCGGCCCGAGGTGACCCGACCCTGTGAGGCGTGGCGGCCCAGAGGGGCGGCCTGGGCACC
This sequence comes from Triticum aestivum, assembly GCF_018294505.1. NCBI lineage: Eukaryota > Viridiplantae > Streptophyta > Magnoliopsida > Poales > Poaceae > Triticum > Triticum aestivum. The sequence goes on along the minus strand of NC_057795.1, from coordinate 129,144,832 downwards.
TGGGCCCACCAAGGGGTGGAGGCCCGTCCGATGGCAGCCCACTAGCGTACGGCCTAGGGAGCGAGGAGTAGGACAGGTGGCAGGGGATTCGAATCCACCCACCGCCACCGCCGCCGCCGGTCCAGAGGAAGGTGACCAGGCGAGTCTACGAAGGGGATCCACCGCAAATCGAAGCGTGGAGGATTCGAAGGAGGCGATGAGTGCGCGAAACAGGGATCGGCGGGTGATCAGTTGCAGGCCCGGCAACCGGGACACCGGCCGGGAGGAGGTTGCCGTGGGAGTCGGCACGGGGGGGAGCCAGGAGGTGGCAGCGCGGCCGTGGTCGGAGCGGCCCACAACTCCCCACCCATCCGCAAGGCGGCGGCGCCGAACCCCGGTCCGCAAGGTGTGACCTTGCCACAGTGGCGGATGAGCCAAGCTTGTCGGGCTCAAAAATGGCCGGGACAGCTCCCGGGCAGCCGAACTCCCACCCCTGGGAGTAGGGCCACCGGCGGCGCCAGTCACCGTCACACGAGCTGGGTAGGAAGGGGGGACAAGGCCACGGTGTTCGACGGGCCGACCAGCGATTCGGTCATCTTCCTCGGCCAAGTCAGCCCAGATCACCCACGCGCCAGGGAGCCGGCCGTCCGGCTTCAGCGAGGCACGGGAGGGCGGGTTGCTGGGAGGGGTCACGTGGGCGGCAGAGCCCACCAGCGATGTCTGAGGCGAGAGGGGCGGAGGGATGGCTGCGCCGGCGGCGTCACCAGAGCTACCTACCTCGCACGCCATCTCACCTAGAATGACCTTAAGAAAGAAGGTGCATCTACCTGATCAGAGCTACCTACCTCGCATGCCGTCTCACCTAGAATGACCTTCTTAAGAAAGAAGGTGCATCTACCTGATCAAAGCGCAACAAAAAAACATCTACCTGCTCAAAGTGCAATAAAATAAGCTTGTAGTAGAAAATCCACAGCCAACTCCTCTGCTCTTCATCTCAGATATGTTAATACGTACCCATGGGCCATGGCAGCGCCACATGTAACACTAAAAATTATAAGGACTTATATAACTACCAAATGTTCGGATTTTAGCAATAGGCAAGAACGATCTTTACTTCACTCTAATTATATACATGCATGCATTAGAATGACTAATTTTCCTTTCACGTGCATTCCCTCTAATTATATGCATATATGCATTAAAGGATGAAAAACTGATGTCATCCTAGATTTTTTCTTTTTTTCAAACTTCAAAATGTTTTGTAGCTCAAACCATCGCTCCGATTGAAAAGCCGTCTTCACAAAAAAAATCGTCTCGACGAGATCTTCGAAACTAGCTCCCATGTTGATATGTTTCGATGACTTATTTTCGGACCAAAAGTTACCACATCTGGGCTATGTAAGTTATCACGTCTGTCATACATAATTTACCGTGTCATTTACACAAAAAATTTCGGGGTATGTGGGGTATGTTTTCAACAAACTTCTATCCTAGGGTCAAAAAGTGATTATGATGTTTGCAGTGAGTTATCAGCTTTGTTGTGTATATTACCATGTTGCACAAAAGTTATCGGGGTATGTTTTTCAACAATTTTCATTCCCTCGGTCAAAAACTTACTGCTATATTTTTATATAAGTTATCAGCTCTCATGTGCGTGTATTATCGTGTTGTTTACACATGAGTTATTGGGAGGTATCTTTTAACAACATTTTTCCTTGGTCAAAAAGTTACCACGTCTAGATTAAGTGAGTTATCAGCTCTGTTGTATGTATATTACCATGTTATTTGCACACAAGTTATCAGGGTATGTTTTTCAACAAACTTTTATCCCGGGGGTCAAAAGTTATCTTGGGGTCTGTAGTGAGTCATCAACTTTATTGTGTGTATATGTCGAGGGGGGGGGGACCTGGATCCCTTTCGAAAACATCGGGGCTGGCTAAGCCCCTCAATCCGGCTCGCCCCTGCCCGGCTCCCCAGCGTGACCCGACCAGGTGCCGCGACCCGGCCAGCCGGCTGGCGCATGCCGGCCGTCCACGAGAAGTCAACCCACAGCGACAAGTAGGTGTGGCTACAGTGCGCCCTCCTTTACGGCGGGCACGGCAATGGCGCTCCCCCCGCCCCGCCCGAGGCGGGCGGTGCCCCGGAGGCGAGGCCCTATAGCAGGGCGGTGCTAACCATCCCACGACGCCCGGTGAGGCGTGCCACAGTACCCAATAGCCGGTCGTACCCGCGCCTGGCGGCCCCGGTAAGGCCCGCACCCGACAGACCCGGCAGACCCCATTGCCGGCTCCTAGACGCTGGCACCAGGGCCTCGCGCCCATGTAATATTCTCATTGTAACCCCTGGGGGTCGGCTTATAAGACCCCCCAGGAGTCCTCCATGCACGGGGCGATCATCGGTAGAACTCATACCCACACACACACACTCACATAGAGGAGGAGCAGCGCATGCATTGGCCTGTCTTCCTTCCTCCCCAGAACACCTCAAGGAGCAAGCTTGTATCCACCTCATATAAACCACTCGGCAGGACTAGGGGTGTTATCTCTTTGGAGAGCCCCGAACCTGGGTACGTCTCTTGTCCCACACTTGCGCGTGCCAACCTCGCCTTTGGAACCCACCGATGCCCTTGTGTCTTTCCCCTCTTTTAGCCTCCCATGGCATCTACCGTGAGATCACAACGACAGTTGGCGCCCACCGTGGGGCAGCTTGCGGTGCCGGCCGGAGTCACATTCCAGACGAGGCCCTTACACATGCTCCGGCGAGCGCATCGTGCACGGCGTCGTCCCCGCATCTGGCGCGGACGCTGCCGGCTTCGCCGCGAGCTCCGTCGTCCCCTTCGGCGCATTCCACGTCTCTGTCATGCTCGTGCCCGACGAGTACCCCGGCGAGGTGCTTGACGTCACCGACTCGCCCGTCCTCGTTGGCTGTGACATTTCCAGGGACGTGGCGGATCTCTGCACCCGCGTGGAGGTGCTCGTCACCGGCTCCAACTCCTCTTCGTCTAGCGCCGCGAAGAAGGCCGTTGCGACCAAGGCCGCAAGCGCTCGCGCCAGCACGGCCGACCCGCTGCGCGCAACACTGCAGAACCTCAGCATCCCCATCACCACTGGCGTCGACGCCACCCAGGCTAGGGCCCGGCTCGACGAGGAGCGCGTGCGCCTGCTGGACGAGGCCACGGCGCTTGCTGCTACGCAGCGTTGGCTGGAGTCCGCCCAGTGGGAGCGTGATGCCGCGAACGGCTTCACGCCGACCGTGACCGAGCCTAGCCAGGTCGCCGAGGTGCGGGCCCGTGGTGGCGCCATCGGCGCCCTAGGTGTGGTCCTGCCCGTCTACGACACCCCCGTCAAGAACATGTGCGCCGCGGAGGCGGCCGTAGAAGGCCTGGAGCTTGTGCAGGGCGAAGAGCTGTAGTAGGGCTGCAGCTCATGTGCGAGCTTCTCGCCGCTGCGAACACGCAACAGAAGCGCCTTGACGATCCCGCGGCGTCTGTCTCGCACCAGACGAAAGACCTCGAGCCCCGGGACACCCAACAGGCGTCTTCTCCGCGCCCCAGCGAAGCCCAGTCCGGGAAGACCTGGAGCGGCTGGACTCGGTGCAACCGCGCCCTGACGGCCGGCAGGGACTTGGGCAACGAGCCGGCTCAAGACGATCGGTGCCGACAAGATCCTCCCCCGCCGTCTGGCTGACGTGGCCGGTCGGCTTCAGCCGATCCGGCTCCTCGCGGCCCAGACGCGAGCCGGCTGGGTTTGCGTGACATCGACAACAACGACGCCCGCCACCGCATCGAGCAGCTCGCGCTCTCCCTCGAGCTGGAGGAGGACAACGCAGTTGGTCCAGCTTGCTTCGGCCCGCGCATCCGCGATGAGCCCTTCACCAAGGGGTTCACGCTCCCCTGAGACACCCCCAAGTACAACGGGACCGTCAAGCCGGAGGACTGGCTCATCGACTACAACACCGCCATCGGCATCGCAGGCTGCAACCGGCGTCTGGCCATGCGCTACGCCCCGCTCATGCTGCAGGGTTCGGCCCAGACATGGCTGAACAGCCCGCCGGCTGGCAGCGTCAACTCGTGGCTCGACTTCGAGCAGGCTTCCGTGCGCAACTACACCGGCGCCTACAAGCGGCCCGACGGTCCCGGCCAGCTCGCCATGTGCGTCTAGGGGCCGGAGGAGATCGGCCGCCAGTACCTCGCGCGTTGGACCGAGCTCCGGAACAGCTGCGAGGGGGTCCATGAGGTTCAGGCCACTCAGTACTTTGTGAAACGTTGCCGAGACAACATCCTGCTCAAGCACAAGCTTCTATGCTCTGAGCCGACCACCATGGCCGGCGGACAAGTACACCAACGCCGACTCCGCCATGAAGATCCAAGTGGTGTTGGACGACGCCTGCAAGGCGTTGCCGGCGCCACCTCCCAAGTCGACTGGCGAGAGCAGCCGCCAGCAGAACAACAAGCGTAAGGCTGAGCAGCCGGCTCCCCGCTACGACAACCGCCTCATCGCTACCGCCGATCAAGCGCCCGCGGCCGAGCCGGCCGGCAACCTATGTCAGCGAACCGGCAAGACCGCCTGGCAACCCGCCATGAGCTTTGAGGAGATGCTCGATGCCCCCTGCAAGCACCACAGCGGCGCGAGGCCGTCTATGCACACGCTCCGGCAGTGCGCCATCACCAAGCGCATCATGAGGGTCGACATCCCTCCGCCTCCTCCTCTGGCACCGGGTGCGGGGCAGTCGCCTCCGCCGCCGCCTCCTCCCACGGCAACCGGCGCCATGCACGATGAAGCCTTCCCCAACCCGAACGATTGCTACATCGTCTTCACCAGCATGGGCGGTGACAAGCATAGCGAGCGCCAGCTCCGGCAGGAGGTGAACACCGTCATCTTGGCCGTGCCTGAGTACATGCACTGGTCGGAGCTCCCGGTCAGCTGGACCCGGGAGGACCACCCGGTCGTCACGCCTACGTTGGGTGGATACGCCCTCGTCGTTGACCCCACCAGTCGCTGCAAAGCGCACCTGCAAGTTCTCGCGAGTCCTCATCAATGGCGGCAACAGCATCAACATCCTCTATCAGGACACCATGACCAAGCTCGGCATCGAGGCAAGACAGCTGGAGCCGACCCGGACGGTGTTTCACATTATCGTGTCGGGTCTCTCCTACTCCCCGATAGGCCGGATCCGGCTCGACATCCTGTTCGGCACCAGCGACCACTTCCGGCACGAGCCCATCTGGTTCGAGGTGGTGGATCTGTCCAGCCCTTACCACACGCTGCTGGGCCGGCCCGTGCTGGCAAAGTTCATGGCGGTTCCCCACTACGCCTACATGAAGATGAAGATGCTGGGTCCCAAGGGCCTCATCACTGTTGTAGGCGACTACAAAAAATCCTTGGAGTGTGCCCGTGCCGGTGCCAAGCTGGCCGAGTCGCTGGTCATAGCCGAGGAGCGGTGCTAGCTCGACTGGATCGTTGCGCTGGCCGGCGAGCAGCCGGCTGTGCCGGCTCCGGCCAAGGAGTCGGCTGGCGAGGCCTCATTCCAGCCGTCCAAAGACACCAAGAAGGTCCCGATCAACCCGTCCGACCCCAGCTGCAGCAAGTACGTTGTTGTGGGCACCCGCCTCAGCAGCAAATAGGAAGGCGAGCTCGTCGACTTCCTCCGTGAGAATTGGGACATCTTTGCATGGTCCTCAAAGGACATGCCGGGAGTTCCGAGGGAGTACGCCGAGCACAAACTACACGTCCGCAAGGACGCCAAACCTGTTAGCCAACTGCTACGCTGCTTTTTCGAGAAGAAGTGGGGAACCATCGGTGAAGAGATTGCCTGGCTGCTCGCAGCCGGCTTCATCATGGAAGTGTTTCACCCCAAGTGGCTGGCTAATCCAGTCCTCGTCCTGAAGAAGAACGATACCTGGCGCATGTGTATCGACTACACCAGCCTCAACAAAACCTGCCCCAAGGATCCTTTTGCCCTCCCGCGGATAGATCAAGTGATCGACTCCACGACCGACTGCGAGCTCTTATCCTTCCTGGACGCTTACTCCGGCTACCACCAGATCAAGCTGGACCCGGTCGACGCCCTGAAGACGTCCTTCATCACGCCCTTTGGGCGTACTACTACATCACCATGTCGTTCGGCTTGAAGAACGTAGATGCTACCTTCCAGCGCTGCATGCAGAAGTGCTTGCTGCAGCAACTCGGCCGCAACATTCACGTCTACTTCGACGACATCGTGGTGAAGACCAAGCAGCACCTCACGCTCCTAGACAACCTCAAGGAAACTTCGCCAATCTGCGTCGGTACCAGATCAAGCTCAACCAGGAGAAGTGTGTGTTCGGCGTGCCAGCCGGCCAGCTACTCGGCTTCCTCGTCTCGGAGCGCGGTATTGAGGCAAACCCAGAGAAGATCAAGGCCATCGAGCGCATGCGCAAGCCGACCCGGCTGCCCGATGTCCAGAAGTTCACTGGCTGCTTGGCCTCTCTCAACCGGTTTCTCAGCCGGCTGGGCGAGAGGGCTTTGCCCCTATATCAGCTGATGGAGAAGACGTCGTCGTTTGAGTGGAACGACCAGGCGGGCGAAGCTTTCTGGGAACTCAAGCACATGCTCTCCACTGCACCCATCCTGGCCGCGCCGGTTGACAGAGAGTCGTCGTTGCTATACGTCGCCGCCACCTCGCGCGCGGTCAGTACGGTGCTGGTGGTTGAGCGTCCGGAGGAAGGCAAGATCCAGCAGATCCAGCATCCGGTATACTACCTGAGCGAGGTGCTCTCCGCCTCCAAGCAGAACTACCCCCACTACCAGAAGATGTGCTACTGCGTGTACCTCACCGCCAAGAAGCTGAAGCGGTACTTCCAAGAGCACACCATTACCGTGGTCAGCATGGCCCCCATCGGCGAAATCATGGGCTGCCGGGATGCCACCGGCCGGGTGGCCAAGTGGGCCATCGAGCTGGCCAGCCACACCATCCTCTACGAGCCACGCACCACCATCAAGTCCCTGGCACTGGCCGACTTCCTCGTCGACTGGGCGGAGACCCAGTACCTGCTGTCGCCACCCGACTCGACGCACTGGCGCATGCACTTCGACGGCTCCAAGATGTGATCCGGCTTGGGAGCCGGCATTGTGTTGTCCTCCCCCAAGGGTGACCGGCTGCGGTATGCGCTGCAAATCCACTTCGCCGCCTCCAACAACGTCGCGGAGTACGAGGCTCTCGTGAATGACCTCCGGCTGGCCAAAGAGATAGGCATCCGGTGCATCCTCTGCTACGGCGACTCGGTTTTGGTGGTGCAACAAGCTTTCGGCGAGTGGGATGCCCGAGACGCCAGCATGGCCAGCTACCGCTTCCTGGTCCAGCAACTCTCCGGCACTTTCGATGGCTGCGAGTTCATTCCATTCACACAAAAAACCAGGATTATGTTTGAACATCCTTTTTATGCCTCGATAACAAAAATCTTCTTGCAACAAAGAAAAGACAACTGATGAAAATAGAATTCTTTTGGTAAGGAGTGAGTAAAAATAGCCCACAAAATCTTTAAAACAACCACGTTGCATGGTTCATGACCGGTGGCCAGATCCAGAAAAAATCAAAAAGCAAATCCCGCTTGCTCCATAGAATGCACTAGCAGCATTTGTCAAAATAAAAATAGCCTAACCTGTATCTAACCACCAGCAAGGTATTAGCCTAGATGGCTAGTGAGCGTAGGGCTAAACCTCTAGGCACGAGGTTTCTTCCCATTATCCTCTTTTTTTGCGAAAAAAATCAATAGTGAAGAAAAAAACCCTGAACCGGACGTACAACGGTTTTCAAGAGAAGGGAATAAAAATCATACTGCGGGAGCGAATCGAGGGACCGTGCGATGCGGATCGCTGGATGATCGGGTCGTTCGGATCTATTCTCATATTACGAACGTTTGGAAATTAGAAATTCCCAAATTATAATTGCCTTGGATTCCGAATTTCTTATTCTGCACATGTTCTTGTATCCATTCATTTTGTAATCTTGCCTATTCTGGGCAGTGGTAGTGTTGCTGGATGATGTCGAGCCTGAGTTCACATCTGGAAGCAAAAAAAAGGGAAATGTTTTAAACTAGCGATTGACTCTAGAAAAACGCTGTACTACCAAATTAATTATTTCCTTCTTTTGCAAGTCCACCTAGTTTGCAATTGATCAAACACAGAATGATGGTATACACAGATTAAGACATCTCCTGAAACAAATCCTTGAAGCCATTACTCGGAATGCAATCGTTTTTAGAACGAACTTTTAATTCTGAAACCAAGAATACATGTTTTTGCTATTAAAAAGTGAGGTACCAATCTGGGTAAAATCATCGCCGCACCATAATTACCTAATGATGCCAAAACAATCTAATAATATGGCCGTGGGCACACATAACTGCTTAGTCATGAGACACTATTTCTTTTCTGAACACAAACCTGCTAGAATTTTTTTTGAAGCTGCCTAGCTTCCATGCTGGCTATTTCACATATAAACATGCAGCAACATCCACCGATCAGGTACAGAGAAATCAACGCAAAGAGAGGGAGGGAGGGAGGGAGACTCATTTCCTGGGAGCTTAGTAATTTAGAAGATGTGTTACCTCACCTAGAACCAATCAGTGTTGGCCGCTTGATTTAGCATGTTTATTCAAGACAACCAAGTTCTAACTTAAGAAAGTTGTGATAAACTTAATTTTATGAGGGAAAGGATCAGTGGCTGATAGTGCCCAAAGCCAGGACAAGAGTTGCTAGATGTTCATTCCAATTTTCACAAATTGGAACCAGTCCTCACTAGTAGTGGTTTGTAAGGAGCAATTAGCAGAGACATGTACAGAGACTGGTTCTAATCCAATTTTCAAGAGAAGAATTCCCTTGTCTTTATCGAGGCCTTTGCACAGTTCCCTGCCCTAGCAAATAAGGATCACACTTCAGTCAGTACACTTGTATGGGTTTACTTATTTAATTAATTGGACGTGCAGATTCAGTGTATTGGGCTGGTCCAAATCTCCCCCTCTCTCACACACTCTCCCATCCAATACTCCAGTCCATATTGTGCTCCGCTTTCTGCGTCCGTGCCGTGCTCCGGGCCAGTGCTTGCGCCGCCTGTGCCGTCACCAGGACGGGGTCGGCGAGCCACCACACCTGCCCCCTCCCCCGTCAAGGACGAGGCAAGCACCACCACCAGGGCCACTTGATGGGCCTGCAGAGCATGCTTGCTGCCCATCGCGGCGGCCTCCTGTTGGCCCCGCCACCGACGCGGACCGCCACCGTAGGAACTTGCACGCGCAGCTCGTCAATCTTGCCCCCACCGATTGCATGGCAGAAGACGCCGACGAGGCCGATGCGTTCATGGACGAGCATGGAGTGCCTTTGTGTACAACGCCTACACAGCCCGGTAGGGCACCTGAGCGCGTTGGGACTTCGATTCTGTCGCCGTCCTCTTGGTCTGACCTTCTCTGCCAGGTGCACATCGAGTCCCTCCATGGTGATCATTTTAGCGCTCAGGTTCTGCTTCCCCGTGTACCGTCCTCGAGCTCGGCAGGCTCACCGCCGAGCACGGATGCGGCCTTGAGGTCCGCCAGGCTGAGCTATGACGGCTCTGGCGCTGAGGAGAGTGCCTCTGCCGTCATGGCTTGTGAGAAGGTGACGACATGGCGGTGGTGCCGACGTTGCTGACAGTCTCTCCTCCTGTTGCTGCTCAGCGCTTACTGCAATTGCAGGTGGTGTGCCAGGCCACGGACTTGCAGTGGCTGGCCTTGTAGCTCTAGCTTGGTAGGACGGGAACGTCTTGCTGCACGCAGAGGAGTGCAGCTGCAGCTCTGGCGGGACGTGGTGGCTGCGCGCTAACATGACCACTGAGAGCAGGATGGCCTGTGTGAGCGGCATGCACAACAACTGTTCGATGATTTGTCTAATGAAGTAAACATGAGCGTTGCATGTGCATATTTTTTTGTTTTCTTTTTACCCGGAGTCCACGTCGGCCCAAAGCCACCTGGAGTAGTCAGAGGAATGAAAAGTATCGAGTTTTGACAGTTGACGGACTAGATTTTTCTGATTTTGAAATTAAGAGACCATTTCTAAACTATCGGTAAAGTTGAGGGACGCAAAATTTATACTGTATAAAAAGAGGGTCTGTCAGGACCCCGACTCAATGCCACATCGATCTAGCATGTAACACCTCGTATCACTTTGCGGCCTCACGCACGGTATTCCACGGGTGTCGCCTTACCTTTGCCCGGGACCGTTTGCGCCTTTTGGCACACGTATATGACAGTGTCGCTAGCATCCATATGATAAGAAGTCCGGGCTGACATGGCTAGTCGTAAACCCAAAGTGGCACAGACTTACAGGGACAGGCATCCATGACCCAGCATCGAACGTGTCGGTCATCAGCGAGTGAATCCAGGCTGTAGCACTGGGCTAGCAGGACTCCGGTGAACCGGGCTGTAGCGGGCTAACAGGACTCCGGTATTCATCGCGTGACATTTCCCCGAAGGGACAGACACAGGAACGAAGAAGTACACATGCCGGCCAGCCTAAGTGTTCCGGAGCAGTAGCAAGCTACCATGGCTCGGTGGAAACACTAGGAGACATTTCCCGGTAAGAGAGGCTACTAAGGATAAACAACTAGATAGTCAGATCCCACACATACCAAGCATTTTAATAACATACACACAATATGCTCGATATGTGCAAACACAACATGGCATCACAACATGACTCTACGACTCAAGTATTTATTCAATAGGCTCCGAGGAGCGAGATATTACAAACAGGGGTCTCATGACCCAACATTCAGAGCATACAAATCAAAGTACAAGCGGAAGCTATCATGTCTGGGTACAGACATCTATAACTGAAAAAGCCTGAGAAGCCTGACTATCTACCAGATCCTGCCGGGGCACAAGATCGTAGCTGAGGTAACAAGCTAAACGTCGAAGTCCACGCGAAACTACTAGTGAGACCGAAGTCTCTCTGCAAAAACATAAAATAGGCAAACGTGAGTACAAATGTACCCAGCAAGACTTACATCAGAACTAACTACATATGCATCATTATCAACAAAGGGGATGGTGGGGTTTAACTGCAGCAAGCCAGCTTTGACTCGGTGGCTATCCTGAACTACGACTGCAATGTAACTTTTTTGAGGTGGCACACACGAGTCCACATATTCCCCATATCAATACACCACTATGGATCCGCTCCCGTCTCCCTACGAGAGCGCCATCCATAGCACTCACGCTTATCTTGCGTATTTTAGAGTATCCACTTTCACTTGTCTATGAACTGATATAAGCAATCCAGAAGCCTTTTTCCGCGGACACGGCTATTCGAATAGATGATGATAACCCTGCAGGGGTGTACTTCTTCACACACGCTCTCACCACTTACCGCCGTTTACACGACATGTACTCGGCAACCTTCAAGCGGAAGCCCAACGTGGGTGTCGGCCACGGCCTACCTAAACACTCGAGTCTCTAGTCCAGGTTTATCGCCTATTCGGGTTCCATCCATGAGGAGATCCGGCCGGAGTTTCGCTCACAGCCCCAAACGATGTGAACAGGGTTCCGTGACACCAAACGGGCGCCCGGTATACCCGGCCACGTGCCTACCGCATCACAGCCCACCCCTCCGGTCAGCGCTGCCCACGGCCTCCAGCATACTACAAACACCAGAAACTACTTGCAACTCCTGGACAGAGGACAAGGGTGATCAAGAAGCCGAGAGGGTCCATTGGTTTCGGGCCCAATGCGTGGTAGTAGCTGAATCATGGATCACAAACACAGAACTCAGTTCCTGAGGACGGCTGCAATGAGACAACCCACCATGTACTCCTACATGGCCTCTCACCGCTACCTTTACCAAATCGTGTTCACACGCTTAGCACACACCGTAGGGCATGTTCACACACCTCTGATTCATCCCGGATGAATCAGACCTGACTCGACTCTAAGTAGTAGCAGGCATGACAAACAAGCATGAATGAGTAGGCACAACAGGGCTCAAACAACTCCTACTCATGCTAGTGGATTTCATCTACTTACTGTGGCAATGACAGGTCATGCAAAGGATAAAGGGGTTCAGCTACCGCAGCAAGTAACAGATGAATCGTTGTTGTCCTAATGCAGTAAAAGAGAGCAGGAGCGAGAGAGTGGGATTGTATCGGAATGAACAAGGGGGTTTTGCTTGCCTGGCACTTCTGAAGATAACATTGAGTCTTCATCAGTGTCAACAATCACATCGTCGGTATCACGTCTATCGAGAGGGAACAGATACCGGCAACAAGAAGAAATACAATCAATGCAATGCACAATATGATGCATGCTCATGACATGGCAATATGAATGTGTTTTGAGCTAATGCAACTAGCAACAGATTAAATGAAGTTGGTTTGAATACAAGATTCAAATTCAAACTCCATATGTGATTATTCAAATGCCATTTAATTGATTTGTGCTAAACAGCAGCTATAAGTTGTTCTAACATGCATGAAAATGGTACAGATGGATTCCTTGAATTTTTCTGATAATTTTTCATATATAAATTATTTAATTTGGAGTTACGGTTGAATTTCTATGATTTTTAGAAGTTTTAGGCATTTTCTGGAATTTCCTGAATATTAATAAATCCAGAAAATGATTTAACTGCGTCAGCCTGAAGCCAGCATGACGTCAGCGAGTCAACGGCCAGGTCCAGGTCAAACCTGACGTGTGGGGTCCACACGTCAGTGACACAGGTTAGACAGGGGGGTTAGTTTAGTTTAATTAAAGATTAGGGGCACTAGGGCCCACATGTCAGTGGCTCTAGGCCTGGGTTAGCGGGGTGGTTAGGCCCTAATGACCGGCCACGTCAGCTCTCACCGGAGTTTAGCCGGCGACGACCACAGAGCACGGCGGGGGACGCCGGACTTGCGCTAGGGGCATCGGATCGACGCGCCAAGGGCACCAGGAGGTAGCCCGTGCCCGTGCGCATCTAGGGGGACCAACGGGAGGTGCGGGGGTGGCCGGGGTTCGCCGGAGTGGAGCCCGAGGCGGCGGCCGGAGCTCGGGGTTTGGGCGAGTTAGTGCTACGGTGCGCAAACGAGCGAGGTGAGAGGCTAGCGGGGCGCTACGCGGGGCGGGGAGCGAGTTAGGCATGCCAGGGTGACCAAATGGTCACCGGAGCTACGCCGGCGACGAGCTCAGGCGGCGGCGTGCTACGGCCAGCTATGAAATGGCGGCTACGGCGAGCGGCAAGCCACGGGGTTAGGGGCAAAACGTGCAGGAGCTCACGGTGGTTCGGATGGGGTAGATGACGAGCTCGGGGAAGCGGAGACGGCGGCGAATCGACGGTGAAGATCCTCGGCGGCTGGCGATGGAAACGGCGATGGTGGCGGCGTTGCAGCGTGTCCGGGACCTTGTGGCTCGGTGGAGAGAAAGAGGGGGTCGAGGCGGAGCCTTTGAGCGCATCGGCGAGGCTAGGGGGTGGCGGTGGCCGCGAGGGAGCTCGTCGGTGGCGGCGGCTCCGTTCGGGCGAGTGAGAGAGAGGTCCAGGGGAGAGGATGAGGACGCGGGAGAGTGAGGGAGAGAGGCAGGGAGGTGCGTGGCGTCTCCGGGGCGTCGAGGAGGAAGCAGGAGGTGGCCGAGGCCTCTCGGGCGCGCGCCACGCCTCGCCTCTGCCTACTGGCAGAGGAAGACGACAGGGGGGGGGAGTGGAGATGGGCTGGGCCGTGCTGGGCCAGGTAAGTGGGCGCCAGGTAACTTCCTTCTCTCTCTCTTTTATTTCTTTTCTATTTCTATTATTTTGTTTTTGATTTGATTTAAAATACCAAATCATTTAATAAAATCCTGGAAACAATTATGGGTGCTTTCTGAATTATTTCAGTGACCCTTAACAATTTCCAACATTTATTTGAACATTTAAATTATTTATAGTATTTAAATGCCCAAAGTCAAATACAATATGATTTAATTCAAAAATCCAAAAATGACCTAAAAATATATTCATCATTTTTGGCAGAGGTTTCCACCTTAACCAGAAATCATGAACTTTTCTTAGGAACCTTTTGGGTTTATTGAAAAGATTTTAATTCACCCTAGTTGAGTTGATTTAATGCTAGGGTTTGAACATCCCCATTTCAATTTTAGGCAAAATTTAAACATGATGCAACACATGACTAGCTAGCTCAGAGCAAACCAGAAGCTAGGGATGTGACAACTCACCCCCACTAAACAAGAATCTCGTCTCGAGATTCAAGCGTAGGGTAAGGTGAAGGGGTAACGCAAACTAGTATAATCTTCACGATCCAGGGTGCACTTCAATTGAACGTTGATTCATTCACCATCATTGTCTTGAAGTCTTGCCTTGAGAACTCCAACTATCATGACAACGAGAGGAAAGGAAAGACCCTAAAAGAATTGTTCTTCTCGAAGGTCGAACAACTCAGGATTAACCCACAGAATGAGACATAACAACATCTCTCGAGCTGAGAGACGAAGTACACATCCATAGGAATTGGAGTGAAGCAGATGACAAAGGTTCACTAGGTAGACAACAATTCCAGACTCAAGAATGTGGTAAACGATTGTCACGTAGCGAGGAGTTGAGTTGCCATGATACCATAATGATGCACCTTAGGGAAGGTGACTCGTAGAAATATCCCCTTAAGTGGCAAAAAGAATTACCTTTGATTCAAAGATCATTGAAACTCTTTAAACCAGCCTAAGACAATTCTCGAGCGATCGTTTGGAGGGGGTCGGTAGAATGGCATACTCGGACTTGGATGATGTGGACTACCTTGTTGAAGACAACGTAATGGATGAATTTGCTTATCATCGGAAATGGAAGAGACCCATGGTAGAATGGCACAATGGCGGTGCAAGCTGGGAACAGAATGCAAATGCTGGGAATGATTCTGGTAACTGGGGAAGAACCCAACAATAGAGAGTGAATTCACTGTTTAAAAAAGGTCATAGCATTGCCGAGGAAACTGAGAGGAATCCCAGTTAGTGCCGATGATAACACGTAGTGCTTGTGCGTGCTCTCAAGAACTTGAGCATTTCCATAATCATCAAGATTTTATCAACATCCGTGTCAAGGGTGCTGACAACACAACATACTACCATGATGAATAGCGATGGACGATGCAGATGCGAAGGAGGATAACACTTTCTCAGATTTCACCTTAGCGAGGCCAAGCAAATAAAATCTGGATGATCGACCGAGAGACATTTAGCACTCCGCTTCTAATGTTCTCCTTGATGTGCTAGCGTAATCCACCCATAGATGTGGTTTGATATCTAGAACATCAAGTAAAAAGGTCGGACTTCGGAACACAGAAATCCATAGGGGCAACTAGGGAGTAATCCTACGAAATCCCTATGGGGAGGTGGCCAACTTCCTCAAACAAGATACTATAATAATAGGTCTACCGGATGGGTGTGTTGGCCACGACATCCACCTTGCCGGTTATTGAGAGACCAATATTATAATTCTTGGGAAATGTTCCAACCATCACATCTGCCTGAGATTCAGATCTGGTTGGTGTCAGGATATCCCAGATTCATCAAGTCTAGAAAGAAAAATGAAAGTTTGCAACACAAATCGACGAGATAATGTTGCGGGATTCTCGGGGAGTGAGCTACGATAGTAAGCTCCAAAACATGAGTTGGTTCTACTACAAACATGCGAACACGTTGTCCCGGACAAGCATGGCCACGTAGCAGTCTTATAATTAAACACTACCGAGTTCAGGTGGAGAACCATCATCGAGGATATCGAAGTCTTTACGCATGTCCATGGATTAGATCCCAAGCATAGACTTCTTTTCCTTGAACAAGTCAATCAGTGGCTTAGTGTGCTAGGGACACATATAGAATGAAGGTTGCAAGTCTCCAGACTACAGAATACTTCGCACGTGTGCATGACTGATTTGGGATGATTCCAAAGGAAACAAAACAATCTTTCTCAAATTCACGGCGGCAACTTTCACCAAATGCACATGTATAAGAGGAAGTCACTCCTTTCATCAAACAAATACTTCATGAGCTAGCATGAAGAAAATGCTTTCAAAAGTTTCCAACACTAGCTTAATGTTCAACAACATCATGGAGGAGATAAGGATGTTGCCAATGGGCTCAACAACAATTCATCTAGGTTTCCTTTTAAAAGGAATTCCATAGTTAAGTGAACACGGTGATAGCATTGGTCAGACCAAAGATGTAATGGTGTATGCTCGAGGGATCAACCACGAATAAGACAACATTACGAGCATCGTTGGTACTGATTTGATTTGACGATAGCCCACACTCAAATCAAAAGATTGATAAGACAATAGGTCCAGCAACTGATCACAAGGACCAATCGATGAAGATATCATCTTTCTTCAGCACACCCTACACAAGAATATCCCTTTGGAACGAACTAAGTCAGGCAAGCTTTTATCTTCCAACTCTCCAAGTTGTTGTCTAGCTTAACCAACTAGCTCAGGGATATCTAACACCGATTTTTGGAGAGAAGGTGGTTCACAAGAACCCAACTTGATCACGAGATCAACATAGCGGTCAGGCGACAACCTGGTGATACTTCCGAGAAGAAATTTGGAATATCATGAACCACCGGTATGTTACTAAGCTCGAGAACAATCTTACTTTTCAGGGCAAGACGATATGATCAAATAAGCAATGATTGGCACTATCCTAACTCACTGATCGGAGAGTGCACCAGAAATAAGGACTAGGTAGCACAATCAACCTTAGGGTGACGATTCAATAATCAACACGCTAAGAATGAGGTTATCGTCCATTTAACTACCAAGCAATGGAGTTGCTAGCTGTATTGATTTCACACGCCATGATTCATTTGTCGGCATTCCGGTTACAATAACACAGAAACCGAGAAATTATCAATGATGATCAGAAGTATTACTGCGTCAAGAATTCATAAGATGGTGTGCAATTCCCATGATATTCCTGATATAAAGATGGTAATACTTCAAGGTAGAACAGACCAGAAGCTGGATTGGCATTTTGATCTGCGGAATACAATTGCTTTGACCCATCCTAGATATGGATGAGATTCTGAAGTTTGTTTCTCCTATTCATTCTGAAATAGAATGGCTTGGCGGACCACAAGGGTAATAGGCATCGACGAACGAATGCACGCATACTCTTGACTATCAATTGATAGGCGAGGGTCGGAAACAACTAAGATGGGACAACTCAAAAGAACATATGATTTTCTGAGTTGTGGATGCATGGATTAGCATGTCGAACGAAGTTCAACATATTTCTTCCGGATAACCCATGTAGAAAGGTAGAACTGGCAGAGCCACAATATATAATGGAGAACTCATCAAGAATAATCCTGTTGTGATATTTCAGTTCAACGAGGAACTTCTGCCATAAGTAGTTCATGGTATTTGGAAGAAGA
>NC_057795.1:128820346-128827447 GCF_018294505.1 Triticum aestivum | reverse complement strand
TAGGTGAAATAGGTTGTTTATGAGTTAACCTAGGTGAAATGGGTCGTTTATGAGCTAAGTTAGGTGAAATGAGTCGTTTATGAGCAAACCTAGGTGAAATGGGTCGTTTATGAGCTAAGTTAGGTGAAATGAGTCGTTTATGAGCAAACCTAGGTCAAATGGGTCGTTTATGAGCTAACCTAGGTGAAATAGGTTGTTTATGAGCTAACCTAGGTGAAATGGGTCATTTATGAGCTAACCTAGGTCAAATGGGTCGTTTATGAGCTAACCTAGGTGAAATGCCACATTTTTGAGCTAACTAAGGTAAAATGGATCGTTTTTTAGCTAACTTAGGTGAAATGGGTCATTTTGGAGCTAACCTAGGTGAAATGGGTAATTTTGGAGCTAACCTAGGTGGAATGGGTCATTTTAAAGCTAATGTAGGTAAAATGGATCATTTAGGAGCTAATCTACGTAAAATGGGTCATTTTCGAGCTAACTTGGATAAATTGGATCACTTGTAAGCTAACTAAGGTAAAATGAGTCATTTTAGAGCTAACTTAGGTAGAATGGATGGTTTATGAGGTCAGTAAGCTTATTAAGTCATTTTGGAGGAAAAGAAGCTAACTCTAGGTCATTATGGTAAGCATATTGGAGGAAATAAAGCTAAGTCTAGGTCTTTATGCATTTGTTAAGCAAAACCCTAGAGAAACTTACCGTGATCACGGAGGTGTAGGAGCGGGCTGGCTCGCGCCGGTAGCTGGAGAAGGAGTGGGCTGGCTCGCGCCGGTAGCTGGAGAAGGATCGTGCGATGCGTTTCTGGAGTTAAGCTGCACCAAAGATCATTTCCAATGTCTCGTTAGCATTATGACACTCAAATGTGAAGACAAGCAAGTAATGTCCATTCAAATTAAACTCATCGTGCTCCCAGGAGCAATCACTGGCATCGGCGGAGCAGTCTAACCGGACTTCTTGCACACAGACTGCACATTTGGTTTTCACAACAGAGTCATAATAGTTAGTAATGAGACTCAAATGTTAAGACTAGCAAGTAATCTGCAGAAGAAACTTACCACAAGGAGCTCGTACATGGCCCTTGCCTGCATGTCATTCCGTGCCCTCTCCTCCTCCAACATCTTTGTCATCTTCTCCTCCAACTCCCGCTGCCTCTCCACCGCCTCCGCCAAAAGTTTCTCCGTTCTATCTCTCTCACTCTGTATAGCAGCCTGCAACACCACTCACATGACCATTTGTAATCATTGATGGAAGCGCACACAATGTAATGGAGAAAGATAGCTGAGTACGTATAACTAACCTTGATGGCGAGTTGGACTGGCTGTTCACGAGGCCTTATCTCAGGAGCGGAGCTCGACTGGCGCGCCTTGATCTCCGGGAGAGTTCTAGGACAACGGATAAGTCCATCTCCCATGGCTATGGAGCCATGGGACCTCCCGCCACCAGATATCATCAGCAGCTCTGTATCAATGGGACCCTGGCTCGGGTTAAAGTCCTCCACTTTCCTCGCCTTCCCCTGATCTCTATATTGCACGAGCTTCTCGTGGGCGGAGATGTTGGTGAAGTTCTTTGGATCATCGAGGTCAGACGCAGAGAATGCCTTGACTTTCTTGTAAGGGCCAGTGTGGGCCATGGCATACAGGTCGTACACCTCTGGCACCTTATCCGCCTTATTGTAGCATGCCTGAAAGAGAGAAACAAAGTAAATTAGTAATTAAAGGGCTAAAGCTAGCATGATGAATGAATTGCATGAATCATGAAGCAAACCACATACCCAGTTCCACCCGTACTAAAATAAGTTGGAGTTGCCTTGGTGGTGTGGCACACCTTCCATTTGGGCACGTTTGTCCTTGGCCTCTTTGTGGGTGGCCAGCCATTCTTCTGAGCACCACACATTGACCAACACCTCCCAAAAATCCATCCGATCCGCACACCATCTCGGAGGGGCCTAAGTTAGCAAATAGAAACTTGAGCGCTAAGGCTATGAATTACTAAATGAAGGAAGTAAGTACAAGGCCTTAAGAATTACCTTCATGTACTTCTCCTTACTCAAGAACTTAGCGCGTCACTCCTGCTTGGGCTTCTTGATACCACGCCCGGCGTAGTAGTATCGAACAGCCTGCACCCGAACCTCATGCCGTAAGTTCTAAAGTACGCGCTTGCACTCCTTGTGGATAACATGATCCGCCTCCTCCTCGTATCCCTCCTCACAACTGTAGAATGTCTGCAATCAAATGAGACAATATTGATTAGTACAATTAATAACTAGCTAGTTGAAGATTTTAAATTGCGTAAAGGAGCAATTACCCAGAACTTTCTGATCACGATGTCTGCCCTCGTCTTGCACAAGACACCGTCGATAATCTCACCCGGCGGGGCCGGGGCAGCCAAGTAGTGCTCCCAAGTCAATCCAACCTCTGTAAGCCGACCCTCACCAGGCAACGTGACAAACCCCGGGAAGTTTTGCCGAATCAGAACTCCAAGGACGGAGTTGGGCCGGCGGACACTTTCATGGTGGTCCCAACCCCTGCAGCATGACAAGGCCAACACATCAGTTATTTGAAGAAACGTGAATGCAGAAGGTACAAAAAGATTAAATGCACTTACCTCTCCCCATCAGGGAAAATCAACCACCTCTACTCGCGGGTCGCCGGCACGGACGAGAGCCGTGTAGCACCACGCTGGTAGACGTTGCCCCCCTCCTCCCCCTCCTCATCAGTCCGCTCCTCGCCATCATCAGCATGGCCACTCGGCTCCCCGCCATCCTCAGGCTGACCCGACTAGGTACCCCATCCAGACGTGTGCTCCTCCGGGGTATCGTGGGCCGAAGGCTCGTCGACCCGAGGCTCGTGGGCTGAAGACCCGTGGACCGGAGGCTCGTGGACCGGAGTCCGTGCAGCCTCCTCCTCAGCCGAGTCCACCCTAGCAGTCACGTGCTCGGGTGAAACAGCTAGGGGCGGTGGCGGGGAAGGCGCCGAAAGAGTCACCCTACCTCCTCTCCCGCGACCACGTGCTCCACCTCCTCTCTTCTTCTTACCTCGTCCCCTGCTGGCCCATGGTAGATAGAATACTTGGGTCGCCTGTTGAGCCATAATATAGACATCAGGAACATCTAAATGAGTGCTTTGGTTGATTTCAACTAGCCCTATATGTTCATGAGTCCTTCTAGTCTCCTTCGGCTGAAACCAATAACATTTGAAGACTACGACATTCGGTGGGTTTTCACCATAGAACTGAAGTTCATAAATTGCTTCAACTATCCCATAATACTGGGTACCTCCTTCGCCGATAGCAGATACACAATAATTTGTAGACTTTCGGTCGGCCATAGATAGCTCTTTGCCATAGGTACGAAAGCGATACCCATTGATGTCGTACTTGTCAAATGAATGGACCTTATAGTCAAAACCATTAGCGACTTGTCTCAATTCGGCGTCCATAGACTATGAATTAGCCTACAAGTTTAATATGAAGGGGGATTGTTGCATTATGCACAAATTAGCGAATGTAATGAAATTGTCTAATAGAAATTACCATTTGTTTGAACCAAGAGATGAAACCTGGATAGCCACCTCCTTGCTTTGCGAGAAGCTCATACTCTTCGACGGAATCCTTTTGGATCTCCGCTCCATACGAGAATATGGCGACGTATCGACTGTATGACATATCCAGGAATAAGAGTAGTTCAAAGGAAATAGAAGTTGCGAAACAATGTACCGAGAACTTACTCGATGTACGGCCGCACTTCTATCAGGTTGTTGAAGATATACAACGAAATGGTCCGCCATTCTTCATTATCCAAAGATACTGGATTTGAAACACTAGCTGGTGCGAGATTCCCTTTGAATAGGATGAGGTTGGATCCACCCTTTTTAGGCTCGTCAGCATTGTACCGAGGCTTCGGATTATGCAAATGATGATTTTTGGCTTCGTAGTGCGTTGTTACGAAGTTTGCCGCCTCCTCTATGATGAATGCCTCAGCCATCGATGCTGCAATTCTACGTTTATTTTTACATTTTTCTCGAAGCATCTTCTGCATCCTCTCAGTTGGGTAGCACCAACGATTTTGCACGGGCCCCCCCAATCTTGCCTCGGTCGGGAGATGCAAAATCAAATGCTGCATTGGATTAAAGAAGCCTGGTGGAAAGATCTTCTCTAACTTGCAGATCAACTCCGGCGCCAACTCTTCCATTTCTTCTAGCACGCCAGGCGATAGTTCTTTCGCACAAAGAGCACGGAAGAAATAGCTGAGTTCTGCCAGTACTAGCCATTCATCCTCAGGGATGAAGCCACGCAACATCACCGGCATTACCCGCTCAATCCATATGTGCCAATCATGACTCTTGAGACCAAATATCTTAAGTTTATCAAGATTCGCTCCCCTCTATAGATTCGCTGCATACCCATAGGGGAACATCAACTGCTGTTGCACCCACAAGAGAATTTCCCTCATAGCTGGCCTTCCAAGATTGAACCATGCCTTTGGCTTTGTCCAGTTCTTCTTTCCTTTCGGTTCTTTCATGTTTTGTAACGGCCTATCACATAGCGCCTCCAGATCGACTCTAGCCTTAGTATTATCCTTTGACTTCCCATCTATGCCGAACAATGTACCAAAAAGTGCCTCAGCAATATTCTTCTCAGTGTGCATCACGTCGATGTTGTGTGGGCAAAGGAGGTCTTTGAAGTAAGGCAGATCCCATAAGCATGTTTTGTGAGTCCACGCGTGCTTAGTATTATACCCCTTGAAGTACCTTGGACGTTGTGGATCTGGCTTGAGAGCGTTTAACTGATCCAGGGTCTGTTGGCCTGTCAATGCAGGTGGTGCAGTGTTTTTGACAACTCTACCCCTGATAAAGTTCTTCTTGTCTTTCCTGAACTTATGGCGAGGATCCAGGAACTGTCTATGCATGTCGAAGCAAGAAAACTTGCGACCGGCCTGAAGACAACGAAACTCAAAAGCTCCCTTGCATGTGGGGCACGGGAATCTTCCATGCACACACCAGCCAACGAATAGCGCATACGCCGGCAAGTCATGCGTCGAGTACATGTACCAGACACGCATTATGAAGTTCCGTTTGCTAAAGGCGTCGTATGTCTTGAACCCATTATCCCAGGCTTCTTGCAATTCGTCCTTAAGCGGCTGCATGTACACATTCATATTTTTTCCCGGATAGTTGGGTCCTGGAATTATGAACGTCAGGAAAATGTTCTTTCTTTGCATAATCTATCCGGGGGGGAGATTGAGTGGAAAGACAAATACAGGCCAACAACTGTATTGGGCTGCCGTCATACCAAACACACTGAACCCATCCATGTTGATGCCGACTCGAGGATGCCTCGGATCTGCCGCTTTGTTAGCAAGTAATTCATCAAACTTTTTCCACGCAACACCATCCGATGTGTGTACCATCATCAGATTCTCATCTGCATCTAGTTCGGTTCGTTTGCCTGTTTTGTGCCATGTCATCTGTCTGGCCGTCTCTTCGACCATGAAAAGACGTTGAAGTCTTGGTACGATTGGCTTATACCGAAGAACACTAACGGGGATTTTGGTCTGTGTCTTCTCACCCATACCGTTGTCTACCACAATATACCTGGAAGACTTGCAAATGGGACAATAGTTCAAGTCCGCATAGTCAAGCCTAAATAAGGCACATCCTTTCTCACAGGCATGTATCTTCTCATAGGGCATCTTCAGTGCACGGAGGATTTTGTCCGACTGGTACAGGTTTGCAGGCATTACATGGCCTTTGGGTAGAAAGCGTCCAAATACTGTCATAATTTCGTCATAGCATTCTCTGCCCAAGTTGAACTGAGCCTTCAGAGCCATTACTTGTGAGATGGCATCCAACTGACAAAGCTCAGTGTGCTCGTGGAGCGGACGTTTTGAAGACTCCAACATTTCATTGAAAGCCTTTGCAGATTCCTCCATCTCCTCGTCCGAATCCCGAGCATCATCATAGCCTTGCACCATGTTTTCCATCCCGGTACCATGCTCGTCGGTGCGATGATGATCCACCTCAGCTCGGTCACGTTGGGCAGACTCACCATGAAATGTCCACACCGTATAATCGGGCGTAAAACCACTCTTCTGCAGGTGTTTGCCCATTTCAGCCTCTGTCTTCTTTTCCCAATTGCCGCACCGGAAACAGGGGCACCAGGTTTTCTTTTGGCCATTTGCAAATGCGGCTTGCACAAACCCCTTGGTTTTTGTGAACCATTCAGCGCTCCATTTGTTCTGACCAGTGTGACCGGTATACATCCACGCACGGTCACTCATCTTGACTTTCAGAGCTACTGGACACACAACAATTATATATGTAATTCACCATGTATATATTCATCAGTTTATCTATTTTGTCAATTTTATTACGTCCATGCAACCTACACTCTAATAGGTAATGATAGGTCCTAATCCCACCCGTGTATGTGTAGATTGAGTTCATTTTCCCATGCTATGCTCCGGATCCAGCGCAAAATTTCGGCAGCACCTCCCCGCTGTTCTCCTGATACATGTCTCTGCAATAAATAGAGAGGATGTGTACCCGGAGAACAACAGGGGAGGCACTGACGAAATTTATGCGTCGGATCCGGAGCAAAGCATATGGGAAAACGAACCCAATCTACACATACTCGGGTTGTCCATGGATAGCGTTGGACAATTCGAAAGAATCAAGGTTATAAATATGCAAATGCATGCATATTTATAACTATGACGCTTTCGAACGGGAGACACATATTGGTTACGCATACTGATGATTCAAGACACATATATAGCTAGCTATCAAGTTTCATCGGAATAGATCAAATAATTAATGGGGGATGAGGACTTGTCATTTGTGCTCACCCACGAATGAAGGGGCAGAGCTCGTCAAACGCACGGCGAGGTCGTCGAACACCAAACCTCGCAGCGATGAAACAACTGCACATTTAAAACTACATGATCAACACAATTATATATGATGTTTTTCATAACAAAATCGAGAAATATATGACCTAACTAATAATTCACAAATATATGACCCCGTCGGCCTCTGGAAGCCAAAAAACACCTTTTCGGGAGGTGTCGGTGGTTGGGGTGTCCTGTCGGTGTCGGGGTGCCGTGTC
>NC_057795.1:128814291-128819119 GCF_018294505.1 Triticum aestivum | reverse complement strand
CGGGCGACGGGACGCCGGGGTGGTGGCGGGTGGTGGGGGCGACGGGGCGAGGGGCGGTGGGGCCAGGGGGCGGTGGCGGGTGGCGGTGGTTGTCGGGGAGGAGAGGGGGACAGATCGAACAGAGAGAGATGGGCGGGGTGGGGCGCCGTTAGTAACCTAAACGTTTGCCGTCCGCCCCACTTTGCCGTCCGCCACTTGCTCTTTGTCGTCCGCTAGCGGACGGCAAATACGGGGGGCCGTTAAGTTTTTTTAAACCAGCTCATCGGTGGGGCCCCTCCCTCTTTGCCATCTGCTAGCCGACGGCAAAGCTTCTTTGCCGTCCGCTAGCTGACGGCAAAGAACTGGTTGATGGCAAAGGAGTACTTTGCCATCAGCCAGTTCTTTGCCGTCCGCTTTTGGGTAGCTGATGGCAAAGGGCTTCTTTGTCGTCCGCTAGCAGACGACAAAGAGCTGGCAGATGGCAAAGTAGCTGTTTCTAGTAGTGATATGTGAATTAAATGATGTCATCCTGATTACTTAGATAACATGTAGGTGAATTATGTCATGCGATCCTGTTTAGTTACTCATCATATCTTTGAATTATGTTATGCTATGCTATCCAGTTTAGATAGACATCATATATGTGAAATTATGTCATGCTATCCGTTTTAGTTAAACAATATACATGTCAACTATTTCACGACCTCTTTTTTCCACACTATCTATTGCATCTGTCTCTCATACAATGTCTGTACATTCAACTATGTTTCCTGTTTATCAGCCATTTGAATTGGAGCGGGTGATGCCAGTATCTAGCGGAATAAAAACATGGTCTTCAAATAAAACAGTGCTACCTCTTAGTGGAGATAGCACCCCGATTGTACATGCACAAGAACCAGCCCTACCACACATAACCCAAACTCTCGCAGATTGTACCCCTACTGCGATGGACAGAGAACCAGCTTCACCCAATCTAATCCCAACCCCAGCCGACAGTAACCCAGTTCCTGTTGACACATAACCATCTCCACCACAGAGCTCCCAAACAAGAGCAGTTAGTAAGGCAGCTCCAGTGCCCAAAGGGCTAGTACTATCACGGTGAACCCCAACTCCACCAGTTAGTACGCCTATTCCTGTGGAGGAAGCACAACCAGCCAGTCGTATTTTAGCATCTATCGCATTTGATGTTGTTAAATCGTATGTGCGTATCTTCCCATCTTGGAAATATTATACTGAAGATGAAGGAAAATGCCAGTTGCAGGTGTTTGTCCAGGAGTTATGTGTAAGTAATGTTATTCATGGAAATTACTTTGCTTCGTCCCATACATCCTACCTCCATGATGGTTATAATACAGCAAATTTTCCCATTTTTCTCTATAAAGAAGGACCGATTTGGAAACTCAGGATGAGGTAACCTATGCTAATACCTCTGCTATCTTCAAGAATACTTGGTGGCAGTATTGGAATTACCCGAAGAAAACGTACTTCACCGGCAAAGAAACTCATCAAATTCCCTTACATTCTCCTGAGACACATTTACTGGATGATGACTGGGAACGCCTTGTTCTGTACTGGTCCCAAACCAAGAATGTGGTAAGGTCTATGAGCTCATTTTCTATTTTAAGTATTATATTCTTGCGTCTTATTGTACTCTGTTCATGTAGGACAAGTGCCTAAACCTGAAGAACAACTGTTCTAATTTAAGATTCCATTGCTATCATAGTTCAAAAAAGCGCTCGCCGTTAATTGTGTGTTTTGCCACCACCTTGCACTTTACTGGCCAAAGCGCATGCTTATGCGCAGTTATTCACAGATTAAGCGTAGTTATGCGCAATGCATTTTGCCAACACCTAGAGCCTAGGCGCGCTTAAGCGCTCTCTTAGGCGTGCCTTTTTTAACAATGATTGCTTTGCTCTTGTATCACTGTATTTATTGATACAAACTTAATTTTAAATTGAAGGATCCAATCGAAACTCCAATGGCACAGCAGGTATGTTCACACATGTTTCTTTAACAGGTTTGCCCTTATCAATAGCTCTTTTGATTTCAATTTCAATTGTGTATATAGTTGACTTTCATATCATGCACATTACTAGCATCACAACAGAGCCAATAGTGTTGTTGTACATGTAGAACCGTGGTACCCATCTGAAATCTTGTTGTGCCGTGTAGTTTCCCACACTTTGTATTCTTTCACTACTGCTTTGTCTTGAACTGATATGATTTGAACCGTGTCTCTATTTTGATTTGGCAGGACAATGCAGTGACCATAGGACATAGATATATGTTTGTTTGATGCTTTTATTATGTACAAGTACTTGGCAATAGAAGACTTGGTAGTTTAATCTTGTCCACCTTACTAATGAACTGGTTCACCGAAATGAGTTTCATATACTAGTACATGCTAAACTTGTTATGTGTCTGCTTGTTTCTTCTTTTAGAATGCTGACGGAATATTGGGGAAGAGTGCCTTATTAAGCAATAGTAAAGGAAGTAATGCGGATAAGGTTCAGGATAGTGACACATCCTTGTTGGTCTCGAACAAAGCTGATAAAACAGCTAAGGAAGACTATCTTGAAGACAGCGAGACAACCCCAAAGTCCTGTCTTGGTTTAGTGTTCGAGTTACTGGCCACTACCGCTTGCACAAGTTATTCAAACTCACTGGCTGAATCATTTCGGTTTCTTGAGTCTCAACTACAAGCTGAAAGACATTGATCAGCTGTGCTGCAACAAGAAGCGGATGGACTGCGGAAGTCCCTGGAGCATTCAGATGCATACTTTCTGGTGCAACAGCAAGCGTTGGAGGGTTTTAGCGCCAAACAGGACAAAGCTAATCAGCTTGCTAAGCTTATTGCCAACATGGTGGATACCCAGGATAACGTTTCTTGAGCTCTTCTGAAGTTGTTTCAGTTATGCTCTTGTTTTGCTGCCGCGTTTATTTGCACTGGTGGCCAATTTTGACGGCCAGTGTATGTAATATGCTGCTTTATTCCCTACATTTGCACTGGTGGCGAACTTTGATGCCCAGTGGATCTAATATGTGTAATAGCGGTAATAGGCTAGCCTTAATTGCTTGCTTATTTATTTCCTTATTGTCTTGTTTAGTTGTTTACTTGTAGTCACTGCAGTTCTTTTTCTGTGTTTTTCTAGTGGCCACAATAGCCTATTTTTGGTAACTAGGACAAAACAACCATGGCAACACACGGACTGTTGTAACCATGGGCCTCCTGCAGGCCGTATGATCCATGGGCCTTCGTTCGTCCGTAGGACCATTGGCCTTCTATGCCGGCCGTAGGATCCATCGGCCTTCTATACGGGCCTTAGGGATTAATGGGCCTTCTACGGGCCGTAGGGTCCATGGGCCTTCTACGGGCCGTACTATCCATTTGCCTCATACGGGCCTAGGATCCATGGGCCTTCTACGGAGCGTATCATCATTTCGCCAATCATGGGTCATACTATTCGTGGACCATAATGGGCCGTTAATAGGCGTATTTGATAACTCTATGAAAACAGCCCAACGGGTTTTTTTTACATGAAAACGGCCCAACGTATTAACGGTCCGCAAACGAGCCGACTGTAACGACGGGCTGAATTTTGCCCACAAGCAGAAAATGAAAGTAATGGGCCGTATGTAACCGAATGCTGCAAATGAGCCCAATAATAAATGGGCCCTAAGAAGGCCAAAAGATAACATGGGCTAGAAACGGCCCAATGGAATAATGGGCCGTTAATGGGTATAAAGTGATACATTGTTCATTACGGGCCAGTTTCACCACGGGCCATTAGTGGGCCAAGAGTTACAAAGGTCCTCATATGGGCCGAAAGAAGTCATGGGCCACACATGGGTCGGAAGTTAAAATGGGCTGAATCATATTGGACGGCCCAGATGACGCTACTGGCCTAATTCGGATAGGGTGTAACGGGCCCTGGGTTAGCGGGTTGTAAATGGGCTATATCCGAACAGGTCGTTAACATCCTTTCCGTGGGCCGGCCCGCCACCTTTTGACCAAGTCAAACGGGTCGGCCCGCCACCTTTTGACCAAGTCAAACGGGCCGGCCTTTTCATAGGAATGGGCCTCTGTTGGGCCATGCCACGTGTCTCTGTATCATAGGCGCCTTCGGTCCAATGAGCGGATGACATATGTCCCAACAGTGAGCCGACATGTGTTTCCTCCAGCCAATGATGATTTTACATGTGGAAAATCCCCATTGGTCAGGGCTGTTAATGGGTTATCGGATCCAATACCCGACCCATTATCTTAACGACGTTCCGTTATGGTGGATGCCACGTGTCGATCACCCTTGATGAAAGCACTTCTGTGACGCGCGATTTATCTTCATGGAAGTGGACACTTCCGTGATGATAATTTTGGTAATGTCATGGAACACTTTTACGACAGCACGGGTATGACTATCTTGATTCTGTCATAAATTTTTCATGGATGTACATGCATGACAAAAACCGCGACCTACTGCGACAAACACGTATCATCACGGAAGTGTATTTTTTTGTAGTGATCATACTTGGCTAGCTAGGTATGCGATTGTGTGTGTGTGCGTGTGAGATGGAGAGAGAACGAGGGAGAGATAGAGTTTTAGATGGGCCTATCGAGTGCGAGTGAGATATGCATGTGTATGTGTGACCCAGGTATATGGAGAGTTTGAGAGAGGGGGGGAAGAGCTCCGAGATGATAGAGTGGTGCATGAGAGAGTTACGGGCAACGAGCCAAGGAATTTGTGTGTGTATGATGAGTGCACCCAAGATATCTAGCTTGGACTAGAGAATCATACATAGTGTGCGAGAGAGACCTGTAGATGGAGTATATATGCATGCGAACTAGAAA